>NC_091827.1:37179100-37479100 GCF_038994185.2 Dermacentor albipictus | reverse complement strand
GAAACTACAAAAGTGGCACAACAAGAAAATTTAAGAAAGTATACAGGGGCACGAACGCTCGTGCATGGATCAAAAAGTAAAAAAAAAAAGTCGGGAGATAGTACAGCTCAGATAGAACCAATAAAAGAATACAGAAGTGTGGCGAGTAGACCAGAGAATTCATAAATGAAATGTACGAGTCAACGCGGGGTGCAGGACATTCGTAAGTGAGATGCAGCCGCACCGAGAAGACTCTGGAAAGATGCGAGGGCACTAAGGAGCATCAAATAACAAAAAAAAGCCTTCAGGCGGGAACAGTGCAACACACTGTTTAAAAGAGGGCCTCCGCGCAACGGTACGTAGGAGAGTCATTAGGGATAGATTCGGCAATGAAGACAGGCTTCTGTCGCAGCGCTAGCAAAACTTGCTGCGGAGAAACCCGAGAGCGCAAAATTGAACATCGGAAGTTTTAAGCGGCAAAAAGGCTGAATGTAATGTCTAAAAATTGAAGGACGCTTAAGCTTCGCCTTCAAGAGTGGAACGCGACAGCGTTCCCGTCGACCCGCCAAGGGGCGTGAGACAATGGGCTACGGCGCAGCGACTACGCGCCCCGCATCGGACGCGGTGAAGGGCCGTTTATAGTCCGACGTAACGCGTGCGCGCGCGCGCGCGCACGCGCACGCTACGTTACGTTGGCGAAAACAACTCCTTCTACAGTCCGACGCACTGCAGCGCCGACGTAATCGGCGGCTGCCAGCGCGCCTCGACGGGCCCGGCGCAAATTTGGCTCCTGCTCCATTCGCGCGCCGGCGCCGCCGACTGCGTCGACCCACAATGCATTGCGCGCGAAGAAAAAGGCGCCAACACAACTCCGCAGACGGCTTTTGCGGAGGGCGCGCGACTTGGCAAACCTTCTGCGCATGCTCCGAAGATAGCAGCCTACGGCGCGCGCGTTGAAGTAGAGGGGATGGCATCTCGGCTGGCGCAGCGCAACCGACGTAGCGTGACTGACCGCGAACGACGCTCGCCCGCGCGCCGATAACGTCTGACTATAAACGGACCTTGAGCGTCGAGCAACGCAGCGTTCGGCGCGGCAACGAAATGTGCGCCTGAGCAAGCGACGCACGCCTGAGCCTTAGAAACAGCTCGTTTCTAAGGCAACACCGCGTTCACCAGAGGCGCTTTTGTACCGCTTTGAAGCATCGAACTCGTGGCTGAGTGGTAGAGTCTCCGTCTCACACTCTGGAGACCCTGGTTCGATTCCCACCCAGCCCATCTTGCAAGTTGTTTTTATTCATGAAGTGCCTGCTGGGATTTATCGCTCACGGCCAACGCCGTGGACGCCGACACCACCGCCGGCGACACCGGCTTTTCTGCGACACGAGCTCCTTAACGCTGTCGCGTTAATACCACGGCACTAGGACCCGGCGAAGTCGTACTGCATCTGATCCTATATACAGCGCCAGCGAGCGTTCCCCTTAAAAAAAGAAAGCAAGTTCCATTCGAGGATACAATCGCATGATGAATCTAATCTATAAGTGCAAATGCAGACATGTTTCTGCAGCTACTCACAATAACGTCCGTTATGAAATTGCAATGCAAGCCATAAAAGCCGAGCTGTTGAAAAAAAAGAAAGTGTGGATATTGCGAGAATGATAAAATGGACTCAGACCAGGGACAGCTTGCACGAATATTTAATACTGAAAATAATAAGGAATTTATGGATGCGTTCTTGTGCCGACTAGGCGTTGTCTATGGAACATATAAGAACGCGTTCTTAAATTCATTATTATTTTTGTTATTGAATGTTCGTGCAAGCCACCCCAGGCCGACGCATCGATGAGAATATCTTTGTATTAACACAGCGCACCGAGACATCAATGGTTTTAATGAGATCAATATGTATAGAGTGTCTAGACAGCAAGGGAGCTTACGACAACGTAGACAGCGGGGTACTCGGGATATTTTCGAGCCCGATGGTATATACATATGCTCGTTTCGTGGAGCTGCTCAGAGAGAAGACTCCCGTTAAGACGAACCCGGTTAAGCGGGAACTTCGGATATAATGAATCCTGTCTCAGTATTCGCTAGTATTCGCACAGACTCAAGGCGAAGGGAATGCGACTAACAACGCGAAGCGAACATTCGGCTAGGCCGGCCTTCGACAGCTGCGAGAATCCCACAGCATCAGCGAGAGGCCTAGATTAACAGAATCGAATGGGGCGACTGCACATCAGCCAGCTGCACAACACCGAGCAACTAAACAACAAACAAATGACGTTTCTTCGAATATAAATCATTCTGCCAACGTCGACGACGACGTGTAAACCTGCAGGGCCTGTACTATAGAGAAACAATATTCGAGGTGTATGTTGGTGTGCCCATGCAGGCTGGTGATTAGGCGAGGACACTGCCAAGGAGCCTAAAGTACCAGCTCGACACGTGATGAAACAAATAATGTCCAGAACACATTCAATTTTTTTTGTGCGAAGCATATTACGAGGGCTCAACCCAGCTCCTCAGGCGCGGCGGTATCGCCTTCAATACCACGTGACACCGTGACGTCACGACAGAGAAACGGGGCTCCAACTCGCGCCGTCGCTCGCGGCGTCGCGGCGGTATATAAGCAGCTGCGCTTGCCTCTGCTAGCGTAGCTAGCCTCTGCTAGACACTCACGAGGTGAGATGCCTCCTGGAGTGAGAAGCGAAGGTTGCGGCGTGCTACAGAGACTGATTTTCTAGGTGGCTTTGGCTCAGCTCTTGCAAGATGGGCTGGGTCGGAATCGAACCAGGGTCTCCGGAGTGTGAGACGGAGACGCTACCACTGAGCCACGAGTACGATGCTTCAAAGCGGTACAAAAGCGCGTCTAATGAATGCGGTGTTGCCTTAGAAACGCGCTGTTTCTAAGGCTCAGGCGTGCGTCGCTTGCTCAGGCGCACATTTCGTTGCCGCGCCGAACGCTGCGTTGCTCGACGCTCACCGCGTCCAATGTGGGGCGCGTAGTCGCTGCGCCGTAGCCCATTGTCTTACACCCCTTGGCGGGTCGACGCTGTCGCGTTCCACTCTTGAAGGCGAAGCAGAGTAACGTATGAGTGGTTTCTTCGTCTAGCCGAACCAAATATAGCCAAGCAACAGCAGTTCACCAGGCTAAACAGTGCTTCAACAACTAAAATAAAGGCTAGTATGCTTCGCATCCTGGGCTTAACCTTAGCTAAGCCACGGCCATTTTTTTTGTTCAGCTTGAGTACATAGAAAGTTTTTTTGAACGTTCGAGTCGAAATGTAACTTAGTAGCCTGTCTGACTGGGCCAGTCGGTCTGTAAACACAATGTAGTTAAGCGCGAACTTCTAAAAGTTCACGTCGAGTAGTTTTAACTTGAACATAAACAACACCGGTTGGCAGAAAGCACTCGTCGTAGTTCCGTTGTGTCCCTGTCTCGGTGTTAGACGTTCGCACATTGCACACAATATACGAGGCTAAATGCCAGCGTCTCGGAAAACACAACACTTGCGCATATAGCTCCGGCGAGCAACAGTTACTCATTAGTTTAAGCAAGAATGCAGACGTTTAAGTAAAGCAGACCTTTGCGTCAGGCAAATGCAGTGTCCAGAAGAGAAGAGCATGACGCGCACAATCACCACACGCACGGGCCACGGTGTTCAAACGAGCCAGTCGCAGCGGACTACCGCTACAGACAGACGCGAACTCAGTTCGTACTTTACATTACGGTGCCGAAACCCGGGAAGGAGGCTGTCGTCCTCACAACTGGTCATGGACCGACCAAGCCATCAGCGCGGCGTCATTCGAAGCACCGCTACCCATGTCATCGCCGCCTCAACCGAAGCATTCCGGGAAACCCAGCCAATGCCTATAAACGAGCCAGAAGACGAACCACCGATGCCTGAGCGAGATGAACGCCAAAACCAAAGGGCTCGTGGACGACGGCGACGAATACGAATTTACCGAGTGTAGTATAGTGTCGCCCCCTGTCAGATCTATGTGCCATCGCACATGTATGTTTTGTAGTTGTTGAGCTAGATGGCGCACCCCCCTTCTGTCATGTGACGAGCATTGGACCAATTGGGAGGTGTCATCTGGCGTGTGAACCCTTTATTAGCAATAAACGGCCAAGGGTGGCCGAGTCTTCGTTCCGGTTTTCCACGGGAGCAGTTCGCTCCGCGTCTCCTTTACTACGCCGGCGTTAGCCGCGCGTTCGCTGGTCGGGGCCCCCTGCTTGCCTGCCGCTGCCGACACAACACCGAGGCCCTCGAATACCCCGAGAAGATCTGTCACGTCGCAACAGGGGTTCATTTTCGTTTTCATTCCCGCACCGAAATCGGTTCAGTACCTACCGCCGCCAGCCCGTTGCGAGGACAGCAGGCAGTATACATACAGGACGTCGACCCGGTAACCAGGCGAACGGCAGAGCAAACGCCAGAACACCGCCACAGTGCGTACGACAACCGAAGCTCCAGACCCGAGACCAGGGTGTACAACGTCAGATCACCCTGGACAACAAGAAGGTGATCACGGACACGAGTGCCCACATCACGACCACGGCAGTGGACGAGAAACACACACACACATGCCCACACACGCACACGCACACCCACAAACTGTATTGGGATATGCAATGATATTTCAACGCTGAAATATCGCGTTGAAGGTGATCCTAGGTGACCAGGTGACTCTCTTTCGCAACCAGTATTCAAAGGCGAAGCCATTAGAAATCGTCGACCACCACCGACAAAGCGCAGGGCTAAGCGAAGGAACTTTAGGCATTTCTAACGGTCTAGCGTCCAAATGAACGATCGCTTCTTTAACATAGTGTCGTTACCCGGGAGTTGCGGATCAACCCCTCCCGCGCCCCCCGCACACTTCCCCTTTGTATGTCTCTAGACGCGTTCGTGGGCCGACCCTGGAGATAGTGCAGTCTAAAAAAAATGTGCGCCGACGTTAAGGAGAGATATAGTACCGTGGCTCCCGGCGGTATCAATACCAGCGGTACAACTGATAAGGAGAGTGTTCGCATTCCTCCCTGCTGACAGCTAACGTTCTTGACACGACTTCGTTGAGTCAAACGTTGACACGACTGCGTTGAGTCCAACTTTTGCGCTTGGTGTGTCGTCTTCTCTTACGTCCGTGTCGTTGTTTTTTTTTTGCGCAATATCATTTGAGTAATTCGTTCAGTCACTGCCGCTTTGGTCAACACCGCACACGCTCTCCTTTGAGACGCTGTGGACTTCAGCACAAATTCTGCGTCCCCCGCTCCCCTCCTCAACTCCTACTTGCTGAGGAAGGTATCGTATCTCACTGACGTAGGCTAGAGCTTGAATCGCCTTCCAACTTTGTCTCTCTCTTTTTTTTTTTTTGCTCGTCTCTGACTTTCTGCACGCGCTTATGTGCAGGTGAAGTACATAATGCGTCTTCAAAGATGGCCTCACTTTGCGTGGCTTGTCTACAACGTACACATGGCCGACATAACAAATAGGTGCAACTACAGAGGCCCGTTCTACCTGCTTGGAGATATGAAGAACGCTTTCAGAGGTTGAACGGGTGGATCAACGGAGCGGTAATAAACGCTATCTTTCTTAAACAACTATCCAGCCATCCAGGCTCCTCATTCAACAAGGTCTAGCTATTTTATGAGCTCGAGGACTGCTTGTTATCTCTACAGAAAGGAGTCTGTCGGCCGATGACTCTTAAATGTTTTCTGGTCGTTATGCTCTACGGGAGTGGAGGGGGGACGGAAGGGGTAACACTGTTTTTCTTATTTGTCTTTCTTTTCTTCCCCCCCTCTCTCTCTCCTCTCTCTCTCTCCATTTTTTTACTTTTTTTGTACTGTTTTCCCACTGAAAACAATTGCCTCTATTTGCGGCCTAAAAGAGATATTGACCAAATGAGCAAGACATCTCGATGACCCTGCCATAACGTTTTCCAGACGTTTACACTTGGTTTCTTTTTTTTTTTCGACCCTACTGTCGCAACGTTGTCGGACGTGAATTTGGTGGGTGTGAAGCCCACGTAATACACTGCCAAATTTGGAGCATAACGTGTAGGTCAAGACGCCCCGTAGACACTTCATAAACCCCTTGTTTGTCTCCAGCAATAACTCCTCCAAGCCGAAAAAAAGGAACAGCGTATGAGGCGTCCTGTAATTTCACGATCGGAAGCATGAGAATACACTTTAGTGAAAATCTTCCCAAGCTGTCTGGCAGAGGTTTTTAGGAGCTCACGAATTGCACGTTATCGTTGTAGCATCGCTCATTCTCCGTCAGTTGGTTCAGTATTAACTCACGTTTAAGATGCTCTTGTACAATGTGTATATTGGAGGTTGGTCACTTTGAATAGGAACTCACTCAATAAATCCAGAGCTAAAGAACACATTTTGAGAAGGCAATCATTTTATTCGTAAACTTAAAAATGAACTGATGACTGCTGCTTAGAACACGTGGTAAAAAAAATGGCACCATACATTATCCAACTTCTCCTAACTAACGCTGGCCGAGCACTAAAATGACATGCTGATGCCATGTGCTACGGGTATCGGATTAGGCCGATGTTTATTTGGTATACGGTGAACTAGAGTACCAGTATTCTAGTCTATAAAAGCTATTGTTTGCGAAAAATGGTGCTTTTCTTTTTTTTTAGCCAAAATGGGCGAAGCTTCCACGATGAGTCATACCTAGCTCCCTTAGCCCATCCCCAAATAGGCCTTGAGCCATTTCTTAAATATGTTGTTTCCCTCTTTCTATATCTCTCTCTTTACGAAACACAAAGCACACCAGGGGTGTGCGAATATTGATTTGTGAAACTGAATGGAATACGAATCGAATGTAGGAATAGTTTTCGAATAATGAACAGCATTTATCACAATTATTATAAATAATATCCCGGATATAAGTATATTATATATTATGTCCGGTTCATAGAGTACGAGATGTTATAAAATAGATACAGTATCCCGGACCAGGCCAAAATTTTCATTAACTGCGAAGCGTTCTTTCTGAGACACCCGCATGGGTTTCCTCTGTAGCTTCGTGGTACACTTCGGTGGACAATTTTTTTCCCTTTCGTGATAATGCATCCACCTTACGGGAATCCGGTGAACTAGTTTGCGATTGTTTTTATAATTGTTCGCGACCTATAATATTCCTAAAGCTACAAGTGTCTGTCATTACATCTTATGGCATAAAACGTTATTAAAAGCACATTAGGAGCAGGCAAGTAGTTTTTTATGCGAAGCATATTACTAGAGCTCAACCCAGCTCCTCAGGCGCGGCGGTGTCGCCTTCAATACCACGTGACACCGTGACGTCACGACAGAGGAGAAACGGGGCTCCAACTAGCGCCGTCGCTCGCGGCATCGCCTTCAAGGCTGACCACGTGACACCGTAACGTCACGACAGAGGAGAAACGGGGCTCCAATTCGCGCCGTCGCTCGCGGCGTCGCGGCGGTATATGAGCCGCTGCGCTTGCCTCTGCTAGACACTCACGAGGTGAGATGCCTCCTGGAGACAGAGCTGCTCGTTGGAATGAGAAGCGAAGGTTGCGGTGTGCTACAGAGACTGTTTCTAGGTGGCTTTGCTACGGCGCAGCGACTACGCGCCCCGCATCGGACGCGGTGAGCGTCGAGCAACGCAGCGTTCGGCGCGACAACGAAATGTGCGCCTGAGCAAGCGCCGCGCGCCTGAGCCGACGACACCGGCTTTTCTGCGACACGAGCTCCTTAACGCTGTCGCGTTAAAATAAAGGCTAGTATGCTTCGCATCCTGGGCTTAACCTTAGCTAAGCCACAGCCAGTTTTTTTCGCATGCACATGACTCTTCAGAGAGTGCGACTGGGTAGCCTGTGACGGAAGCGCTACACAAGCGGCGTAGCCGGCTACACTACTCAAGTTCTAATCTGAAATGCCTATGCCGTGTGCCCGCGGCGTGAAAAATTTAGCGTACGTTTGCTCCATTTTTTGTCTAATTGGGCGCAGTTGACAGCACTTCTCGAGACGGCATGGCATGTGTCGAATAAGCTCCTGAACAACAGATTGCAATATGGCCAACGCAGTTTAAATCACGCATCCGGGACCTCAAAGAGAGGTGCGACGTAATGCTTACGCATTTCTTTCGCACGTAAATCACCACTGAATCTTTTTCATGCTTCTCATATCGGGCCTACTCCGTTATTATCACGAGAAGCCAACAAATAAAGACATCAAGGACAACATAGGGGAAATTGCTTGTACTTACGAGCTGAATTAAAGAAACGATACATCAATGGCAATGAAAGTGGATGAAAAAACAACTTGCCCCTGGTGGGGAACGATCCCACGTCTTCGCATTACGCGCGCGATGCTCTAACTAGTTTAGCTACCGCGGCGCCATTTCCCCATCCACTTTCTTGGGTATTTATGTGTTACTACTAGAACTAACCCTGGGAGTGTTAACCAGCGCCACCACTCACAAACCTTGGCGGCAGATGTGGAACGTCCTTTCTGCCGCAGGCGTGCGTGATGTTCCACATCCGCCGCCAAGGTTTGTGAGGGCTGGCACTAGCTAACACTCCCAAGGTTAGTTCTAATAGTAACCCACGAATACCCACGAGTGCAGCGGTGGCGTAGAGGTAGAACACCCGCCTCGCGTGCAAGAGGTCCGTGGTTCGAATCCCGGTGCCAGCAATTTTCCACCGGATTAAAAAAAAAATCCGCGTGTTGATAAAATTGCACAAACAGGCCTAGAGTGTGCCCTGATCCCGGTGACCAGAACCGGTAACGCACTCCCTCACCAGAGCAGGATTGGCCACCCTGGTGCAGTACTTGGCCACAACCTCCTATATGAACACAACAATCAAACCCCGGCCCTCAGTCCCCAGCAGCTGCGCAGTAACTGACCACGGCGGCGGTCAGACCTGCCACGCAGCAGATGGTTCTAAGAATCACTGGCTCCGGACAGGCCGCCATTGGAATATGAACCTGACAACGTTTAACGCTGGAACGTTATCTAGTGAAGCGAGTCTAGCAGTGCTATTGGAGGAATTAGAGGGCAGTAAATGGGATATAATAGGGCTCAGTGAAGTTGGGAGGCCGAAAGAAGCATATACAGTGCTAAAAAGCGGGCACGTCCTGTGCTACCGGGGCTTAGCGGAGAGAAGAGAACTAGGAGTCGGATTCCTGATTAATAAGAATATAGCTGGTAACATACAGGAATTCTATAGCATTAACGAGAGGGTGGCAGGTCTTGTTGTGAAACTTAATAAGAGGTACAAAATGAAGATTGTACAGGTCTACGCCCCAACATCCAGTCATGATGACCAGGAAGTCGAAAGCTATGAAGACGTGGAATCGGCGATGGGAAGAGTGAAAACCAAATACACTATACTAATGGGCGACTTTAATGCCAAGGTAGGCAAGAAGCAGGCTGGAGACAAAGCAGTGGGGGAATGTGGCATAGGCACTAGGAATAGCAGGGGAGAGTTATTAGTAGAGTTTGCGGAACAGAATAATATGAGGATAATGAATACCTTCTTCCGCAAGCGGGATAGCCGAAAGTGGACGTGGAGTAGCCCGAACGACGAGACTAGAAATGAAATAGACATCATACTCTGCGCTAAACCTGGCATCCTACAAGATGTGGACGTGCTCGGCAAGGTGCGCTGCAGTGACCACAGGATGGTAAGAAATCGAATAAGCCTAGACCTGAGAAGGGAACCGAAGAAACTGGTACATAAGAAGCCGATCAATGAGTTAGCGGTAAGAGGGAAAATAGAGGAATTCCAGATTAAGCTACAGAACAGGTACTCCGCTTTAACTCAGGAAGAGGATCTTAGTGTTGAAGCAATGAACGACAATCTTGTGGACATCATTAAGGAGTGTGCAATGGAAGTCGGTGGCAACTCCGTTAGGCAAGATACCAGTAAACTATCACAGGAGACGAAAGATCTGATCAAGAAACGCCAATGTATGAAAGCCTCTAACCCTACAGCTAGAATAGAACTGGCAGAACTTTCGAAGTTAATCAACAAGCGTAAGACAGCTGACATCAGGAAGTATATTATGGATAGAATTGAACATGCTCTCAGGAATGGACGAAGCCTAAAAACAGTGAAGAAGAAACTAGGAATTGGCAAGAATCAGATGTATGCGTTAAGAAACAAAGCCGGCAATATCATAACTAATATGGATGAGATAGTTCAAGTGGCTGAGGACTTCTACAGAGATTTATACAGTACCAGTGGCACCCATGACGATAATGGAAGCGGAAACAGTCTAGAGGAATTGGAAATGCCAAAGGTAACGCCGGAAGAAGTAAAGAAAGCCTTAAGAGATATGCAAAGGGGGAAGGCAGCTGGGGAGGATCAGGTAACAGCAGATTTGTTGAAGGATGGTGGGCAGATTGTTCTAGAGAAACTGGCCACCCTGTATACGCAATGCCTCATGACCTCGAGCGTACCGGAATCTTGGAAGAACGCTAACATAATCCTAATCCATAAGAAAGGGGACGCCAAAGACTTGAAAAATTATAGACCGATCAGCTTACTGTCCGTTGCTTACAAACTATTTACTAAGGTAATCGCAAATAGAATCAGGAACACCTTAGACTTCTGTCAAGCAAAGGACCAGGCAGGATTCCGTAAAGGCTACTCAACAATAGATCATATTCACACTATCAATCAGGTGATAGAGAAATGTGCGGAATATAACCAACCCTTATATATAGCTTTCATTGATTACGAGAAAGCGTTTGATTCTGTCGAAACCTCAGCAGACATGGAGGCATTACGGAACCAGGGTGTAGGCGAGCCGTATGTAAGAATACTGAAAGATATCTATAGTGGCTCCACAGCCACCGTAGTCCTCCATAAAGAAAGCAACAAATTCCCAATAAAGAAAGGCATCAGACAGGGAGATACGATCTCTCCAATGCTATTCACAGCGTGTTTACAGGAGGTATTCAGAGACCTGGATTGGGAAGAATTGGGGATAAAAGTTAACGGAGAATACCTTAGTAACTTGCGATTCGCTGATGATATTGCCTTGCTTAGTAACTCAGGGGCACAATTGCAATGCATGCTCACTGACCTGGACAGGCAAAGCAGAAGAGTGGGTTTAAAAATTAATCTGCAGAAAACTAAAGTAATGTTTAACAGTCTCGGAAGAGAACAGCAATTTACAATAGGCAGCGAGGCACTGGAAGTAGTAAGGGAATACATCTACTTAGGGCAGGTAGTGACGGCAGATCCGGATCATGAGACAGAAATAATCAGAAGAATAAGAATGGGCTGGGGTGCGTTTGGCAGGCATTCTCAGATCATGAACAGCAGGTTGCCATTATCCTTCAAGAGGAAAGTGTATAATAGCTGCGTCTTACCTGTACTCACCTACGGGGCAGAAACCTGGAGGCTTACGAAAAGGGTTCTACTCAAATTCAGGACGACGCAACGAGCTATGGAAAGAAGAATGATAGGTGTAACGTTAAGGGATAAGAAAAGAGCAGATTGGGTGAGGGAACAAACGCGAGTTAATGACATCTTAGTTGAAATCAAGAAAAAGAAATGGGCATGGGCAGGACATGTAATGAGGAGGGAGGATAACCGATGGTCATTAAGGGCTACGGACTGATCCCAAGGGAAGAGAAGCGTAGCAGGGGGCGGCAGAAAGTTAGGTGGGCGGATGAGATTAAGAAGTTTGCAGGGACGGCATGGCCACAATTAGTATATGACCGGGGTTGTTGGAGAAGTATGGGAGAGGCCTTTGCCCTGCAGTGGGCGTAACGAGGCTGATGATGATGATGATGATGATGATGATGATGACCCACGAAAGTAAATGAGGAAAGAGCGTCGCAGTAGCTCAATTGGTTAGAGCATCGCGCGGGTAATGCGAAGACGTGGGATCGCTCCCCACCTGCGGCAAGTTGTTTTTCCATCTATTTTCACTGCCATTAATTGATCATTTAATTAATGCAATTAGTAGGCTAGTACAAGCAATTTCCCCTATGTTGTCCTTGGTGTATTTATTTGTTGGCTTCTCATGGTATGATTAATAAAAATCGGGCCCCTCGGTCAACCCTCTTTCCTCTCCTTTGAAACCCGTTCTGGGCGAACAGGGATATAAGGGCTATAGAAGCCTTAAGTGTGCTCCGGTATATGTGTCGCACACTCTGCATACGAGCCACCCCCATTCTTCCTCCTTGACAGACATCAAACATCGCCTTCGTCTTCTTGACGTTTCCGCGTAGACGTTTTATATTGCAGGGCGTCCGCACAAGCTGACGTCTGCATTTCGGCATAGCTTGTGTATAGTCTGTTAATTTATACATCACGTAATGGACATTGAAGTTGGAACCTATATGCGGCGCGTAAATATTGCTCGGAATTAGCCCGCTGCATTGCATTAATACAGATACACTCGTACGTAATCGAAACAGATTATATACCAAGTATTTACCCGCTTCACGATCGCTTCGCCTCTCATAAATACCAAGATGTGCATTGGATTAGCACAATGCATCTTCTCACCACTTTGCGGGCCCTTTCTGCTGCTTGCTAGGTTTTCTTCGAGTAATGCAATTGCTCTTTTTTTTACATCTGGGTGCATGATAGTTAATGAGGACACCCTGTATATATTTTGGCTTATGCGTGCAAGTGACGTTTCCAACCTTAAAGGGCCCCTGAAACGGTTCGGACAAATTTTGTAGGCGCGTAGGGTACAGCTTAAGTAGAACATTCGCACCACAATTTAAGTGAAGCGTTACGTATTAATGGAGCTGCAAGCGATTAGAAGTTACCCTCCTCCCTAGCTATGCTTTTCCTCCTCAACTCGCTCGCCGAGCGAGCGGCGCTAAGCTCCGCCTTCACTGGTACAGCGTCACGATGCGACGTCACATCGCTCACTTCCGGTTGTTTAGGAGCACGCCCCCTCCCGCGCGAGACCTCTCCGCTAGCCGCTTGGCCGTCGACCGAGAGCTATCGAAGCAGCGTGCGTTGCGAGCATTCTGTCGTAGCGCCGAACGTGTCCGGTACTCCGCTAAAAACAGGCAAGCTGGTCATTTCGGCAAATGACTGGAGACATAAACTCAAGCTGATGAAGGAACTTTAGCGTAGACGTACGTGAGCAGCCTGATCGGTCTGCACGGTCCAGACACTTGCTGGCGCAGCGCTTAACCAGTCAAACAAAGCGCTAATATTGCTCTAACCAAGTGTAAAGCATTTTAAACATTTATAAATCAACGTGTTGATGATTACACTCCTGCGAAAAATACACACCAGCAGCAAAGAATACACTTCGTTGCTGCTACTGTGTATGGTTGAGCTCTGTGCCACCAGGTGGCTGCACCGTGCAGACCGTTCACGTTTGCCCTTCTGCTCATCTCGTGGCTCATCCCGGCACAGTCAAGCGGCCAGACCCTGTCCCCTTGCGCTTGCGTTTGCCCTAATACTGGACTCGCGGTTTGCAGGTCGCTAGGTTTGCGGTCCACAAGGCAACAAAGTCGAATCATAGTGCTCGCGAAAAGACTGAGACCGACTCTGACCGCGGAGCTCTCGTCAAAATGGAGTACGTTGTAACACAAGCAGACGACACTTGCTGTCTGCCGGAAGTGCTGAAGTGTACTAAAAAACTATTCTTGTGTATTCTCTTTAAGTTATTTTCTTTTTACAAAAACAAAGTAACTAACATTCCAACTATTACGAGCATCAGTTGTTCACCATAAAGTTGGAAAAATTATCGACCACGCGCCCTGGTCAGCCAATCAGATAGCTCGCCCATGTGACGTAATATGGGTTATTTGCATCATATGGCTAGGGGCGGCTTAAAATTCCGCCGAGCAGTGCGCTGCGATCGGCAGCGATGTGTATTTTTAAAACCTTATAATAAATTACACGCTTTACGCAGAGCACTTAGATGCATCAATTAATGATCAGAAGAACCTACTCTAACGACTCAGTACGTTTGTAGAAAATCGCCAAAATCGTTTCAGGGTCCCTTTAATAAATGTAAATTATTAGAAGTTATTTTTTTTTCATGAGCCGTTAGCATTGCTTGCTGGAAAGAGAAGCAATAGTCAAACATATCATTCACGTGCTTTTCGCGTGCCGTTGATAAAAGGTTCTGCCGAGGGGTCGCTAAAGTCTGCAGGGTTTCTTCAGGGTCAAAAAAGTGCGCAATGCAATTCGAAGCGAGGTGAGCGTACAGAGATATTCATTCTCTAGGCTTAGGCTATCCATACCTTTAGAAATAATTTTTAATTCCCTGCCTCCTTGTCTTTCAAAAATATAATAAACTTTGTGTTCTGTGTATATTTAAAATATTGTGTATATGTGCATAGTGCTTAGGGTGGAATTTTCAAACAATACGTAAGCGAGAAGATACGGGTGAGGCAGCCCCCGCCAGTGCTTCTAATGCGCTTGTCCTCCTATTGTCAGTATTTGCAGAAATTAAGTGAAACAATGACAACAATGACGCCAACAATGACGCAGTAAGCTATCAGCCACGATAAAATTTTAAATGAAAAGGCCCAGGGAAGTGAAAAAAAAAACATGTAATGATGTGGGTGACAAAACTCTGGTAATGTCATTTTAGGTGTATGTGTGTTTGTGTTGGGGGGGGGGATCTACCCCTCCGGAAAACTACGAAGGGGACTCGGACCCCTGGGCCCCCGCGTAGTCGGTTCCCATGTCCTTCTGTATATACTTATCATGTAATTATCCTCATTTTCGTCATGAATAAAATTATTCTGATTCTGAAAGGAAGAAAAAAAAAAACCTTCGTTTTTATGCCCTTTTTTTTCTGGCTTACTACGACTCCTCTCAAGATAGGAGTGGCCGTTTTTTGTACTATAACAAAAATCTGCAGAACCCATCTGACGACGACTGTCGACGGTAAGGCGTTTATCATTCAATCAATACAGCAAAACAACATATTACCACCGTCGAAATGAGTTATGCGTGGGGGCGTGTACTGCACGCTTCACTAGGAGCACACGGCGCCATCTGGCGCCGCCGCCGCGAAGCCTGCGCGTGGCCTCCCAAATGCGCGGCGCGCCGTTAGAAACACGTCATGCGGCAACCAGGCGCCTCTCTCGCGCTGCTCTCTTAAGCCTGTTTCACATGCAAGCGAAAATGCTCGCGAATCCTGTCGCCGCGCCGCAGAAATCTGTTTCGAGCGGCGGCACTAGCGGCGGGAGCGGCGAGGTCCGGACAAGTTGGAATTTCATCGCAGCGGCAGAGCGGCAGCACCGCTTCCGAACGGCCCGCTTCGACACGTGACCAGTGGAGGACTAGTGCGGGAAAGCCTGCGCATAGGACGATGTTTATTTACGTGCTACGCGGGGTACGGGCAACATGCCCAGAGAGCTTTTCAACGAATTGTTAATTGCTAAGCGCAGGATATATATTCATAAAATAAAAAAATTTGAGAGACGGGGACAAAGCAATGCTTATGTTGGTAGTCGCAAACTACCGAAACTGACTGAAAGTTCCGTGTTTTTTGCCAGCAACATTGCTATTCGCTGCGGCGGAAAACGCGCGGCGGCAATGCATGTGAAACGAAACCTCGCGAAAAGCTTCGCAGCGCCGCTGTTCGCTCCGTTCGCTCAATCGCTTGCATGTGAAACAGGCTTTAGGGTGCCTCGATGTAGCACGCCGCCGTTCAGGGTGGAGACACTGCCCTCGTGGCCGCCATATTGGGTCGAGCAGATACGACGCCCAGTGGAACGTCGGCCGATATTCTTGTTTAGCATGCGCCCGCGCCAGCAAATTCAGGTGTATAAAAGCACTGCACACTTATTTGCAATCATAAGCGCTTCTTGCACACAAAATTATGATAGCGTATGCATGCATGCATAGATCTCGGAGGAAACGACTACTGTGCAGCTAGGTCCGCGTTGGCCAACTGGGATTACTTGACTAGATTGACTGCTTTATAAAGGGACGCCTTTCGGTGGTGTCCGGCATGAGAGTTCATAAAGTGCATAACATGCAGTAGGCTTCATTTGTGTCCATTGCTACAAATCAGCAACAAGCGTGCTCAGCTGTCATCGATGAACAGGATGCCCGCCGCTTTCGGCCGAGCTCAACTTAAAGCCTGCAAGGAAACTTCGAGATAACAAGCTAAAGACGACAAAGTTCTGGAACCCGACATAGTCGCGCGTGGCTCGGATCAATCGAGATAAATCTGGTCGCATCTCGCGTCACAGAAAAACTGATAATGCGGCGCGCCGGCAGCTTAAAGAATGATGAAACACAAAAGCAAGCTTATCTTCTAACCACACAATGCTGGTACCTGAGCGCGGACAAGTGCAATACTCTTATAAGAAGCAGCATAGGTGTTATGGCTTACCTCGCAGATCTTCGAGTCATCATTCGCATTCCAGTTTTTATGCCTCACGTTTCTTCGTTCCTTATCCCGTGGAAAGCGAAAACAGCGCATGCCTTTCGTTGTCGAGCCGACGCACCGCGGTACACAACACCCTGGCACGCTGGTTTTTGCGGCTGAATACACTACAATCGCCCAGCACCTGGCGCAAAACACAGCAGCTTCGCAAACTCCCCAACAGTGCTGATTTACCAACGCCGGAAGGAACGGGCGCAGCAAGCGACTCACCCCAGTGTGGCGATCGCGGAGCAAAACGGTGGCGCGGCGCAAGCCAAAAGGCGTCACCACCCTGTACGGCGGCGCGCTACATCGAGGCACCCTATTCCTACTTAAAACTCCTCAAACTTCGTAAAGTAGTGACACTCTCCTCCCCCACCTTCACTCCTCCTCGTTTCTCCTCTCTTTCAAGCTCCCTCCTCGACAGTGGCGTCGCCTACACTGCTCGAGCTTAGCAACGGCGCCAACAAGCGCTCCTCGCCACTCCGTACCACCTTCCTCCATGCCGTAGACGCTACTCGAGCTACAATGGTGCTTATGCACGGCGCGAGGGCCCACGTGATGCTATTAGGCCAATAGCGACGCGGCGTCGGCCCCGGCTAGAGCGCAGGAGGAGGAGGCGGCATTCTTCAAAGCGTGGCCATAGAGAAAGAAATTGCGTGGCACTACTTTACGAAGTTTAAGGGGCTTTATTCTTACTGGACACGGTGCCCCATCTGGTGGCGCTGTCGAGAAGTTCGCCCGCGGCCCCCGAGACGAGCAGCGTGGCGCGCCGGCGCCTGCGAATGCCGAGAATTGTTCCATCGCTTGCCGCACACCTACGTGGCACATAGTCGGCGACGAACGTTGGCGAATGCTTCATCGAAGAGCAGCACATACCAACTGCATTGATGGCACAGCTCACCCAAGCGTTGGCGTAAAAGACGTTCATTGAAGAGCAGCACCTACACAGAGCATTTGTGGTTCAGCCTGCTAAAGCGTAGAGTTGCTATCCTTGAGTAACCCTTGTGGCGAGGGATGGATTCCGTCCAGCAGCGGAAAAGATTCAAAGGACCTTCACCTCATTGTAGAGTGGCACACACCTTTCACTTAGTGTACATCTTCAGTATTTTGCTTCCAGTGCGAAGCCCTAGTTAGTGTTTTCCTCAAGGGCTTGCAAAAGGCTTGTCCTGTCTTTTTTTTATTTCTTCTAATCTTTGCCTGCGTCTTTTCCTGCTGCTTGGAACTTTCTTAGATATATTAAAATACTTTAAACAGTGAGAAAGTAGGTTGCTAACACAGTTAACTGATTTTTAAATAAAGTGGGCATCTTGGAACACTACTTCATAAACTAATGTGATGTAAATTATCTACCTAGATGTTCCATCTTTACGTGCAGGAGATGGATATAGACAATGAATTCATAGCAGGGCATACAGGACGTTTACCTTACTCAAATATTTATACAAAAATGGCAGCTTAAATTTCTAGTTTGCCTTCAGGTTGTAGGGCAGCAAATACAGCACCATTAAACAGAACACAAATTATTGTTTTCCTAGCACAAAAAGGCCTTTAGTCTACATTATCCATCAATCTTTCTGGTTTGCGACATTCACTATAAAACTAAATCTCCTGGCCGCTTGTTGTTAGCATGGCAATGACAGTTAACCAAACTTCGTACCAGTCAGATACGACGCTCTCACCCTTGACCTACCCGAAAGGTGCCATGAAGTACTGATTGGTCTGAAAGCCATGAGAAGTAGAAGTCATTTGCTCAGATTTGTGTGAGAGATCAGCTGCAACGATACCTATGTGCTTTTACACAGCCTAATCCCACTAATGGACTGCCATATAGAATTTATTCTAATTGGATTCGGTAGATTAACTACCCCGCTTTTGAACATCCACCACTCGAATGCATTTAGTGGCACTGCAGAACACACAGCGTTTCAACTAACTCAAATCGGTTTTGTAAAGAACAAAACATAAGGTTTGAAAGCACAAAGTGAAATCTGGATGACCACTGTGTTGTAAAACACAGTCACGTGAAGAGAACAGATATGAAGGGAACAATTGCTTCGTCATGGTTAGGGAGCCTGTGGGTAGTACAGCGAGTCAGCCACTTACATGTAGCTTCTGAACATAATAAACAGTTCCGGAAGGCCACTTTTGAAGCAAATTACCTACCTTTGAGGTCGCTAAAATATAGTCGATTATTCATTCAAGTGGCTCAAAAGTCGTCGGTCGCTAAATAACAGAAAGATTTGTCGCTAAATTTAGCTACAAAATCTCCATGATTATTACAGACCCTTAACTTATAGAAAACAAAGCCGATTTTTTGTTTTCAGAGATGGTTAGATTAAATGACCAAGCAATGGATGATGCAAGTGGCAGAAGTTAGCAATTAGCGATACAACACTGGCAGATGAGTAAACATTTCATCCTTGGGGAAAGCTGTGCATTACAAAGGAAGAGGTCGCACAGGCAGTCCTTTGCGCAGCAGCGGTCTGTGAACTTGGCCACACAGATTCATTCTGTTCCTTAAATGCCCGTCACTACTTTTGCAGCCACTCACTACACATGCCTTCCCTCTACCGTTCCACATTTTACAACATGAATGAAGCACAGAAGTTACCCATTGCCCTGTTGCATTTCTGACAGCTGATCGCAGAGTAGCAGTGGAAAAGTGATTTTAGTTTCACATTTGCGTTTTGCCTGAGGAAATGTGCGGTACACCACCGAAAGCACCATCTCCTTCCTCTAGAGCGAGAAAGGCCTATAGTATGCAGAACATTAATCTACATATACACGTCACCGAAGTTACCAGAACTACAAATGTATATAGTATGCTCCCCATAAAGGCAGCTTTATTTTGGTAGAAAAAAAGAAACAAGAAACAGACAAGAACATGCACACTGTAAAATAAGTTGTACAATTACAAAGGAAGTGTGAAAACACTGTGGAAATAGATAGCGAGATAAATAGATGATGGTAATGGCATTCCGCCATCTGCTCGTATGCAGCACAAGATGGACACTGCACTCCTGCATTCACAGAACATCAGAGGAAGTTTGTTCGAGAATTTTCGCAAGGATATCCGCTGTGACGCATGATGCAACTGCCAACTATTCCTTGCAGATATCAGTAGGATATGCAGTCGAACTTTGATATTGTTAACACAGACATAACGAGGTAAATCTGAAATTTGATTGGCCATGTTTTATTTCAGTGGTCATCCTACTATTGTAACGAAACCTAAAGCCCAAGATCCAAGACATCAGTTACAGTAAAGCGAATATTTGGTCACTCAGCAGATTAAAGTGTGCATTCTGGGAACAAAAATGACAAATTCTCAGCAAGAGCAACTTAAAATAGCATATTGTGGACACCCATGCAAATCATGTCAGACGGTTTAACTTGGCATGGTTGGCCCACAGCTGGCAAGCCAATGCGCCAATCCTGCATGAGCACACCGATCACATAGATCAATATTATTGCTCCACATAATTCAGCATTGTCCACGTGCTGCATATTGGTGCAGCAAGGCACCAATGGTTCATCAAAATCTACAGGAACATGTTTGCTAGCTTGTCAGACGCGTCACACTTGTGTTTCCTTCGTGTAGTCGTTCTATTTTCTTACCGATATTGTTGTGTATGCCTAAATGAATATTGAATATAACAATGGTATTCTTGTGTAGGATGCGACTTCTTTATAACGAGGTTAAAGCATATTGATCTATAATATTCACTTTGGTTGCGCACCAAATGTTATAGAAGACCCCATAACTGAAACATAGTGAACATGATGTAGTGCTTGGACGGCATGGCAAATTTGTAATGGGCCTTTGTCGCAGCCTAGGCTTGTTACTGTATTTAATTGCGCATGTAATGGACACCCCCCCCCCCCTTCCCACACTTTTGTCCTTGAGAAAATACTTTTTTTCAGGTGTGTGTGTGTGTGTGTAAGTGTGTGTGTATGGGGAGCACCCCACATCAAAAGCTGGTTTGTAATATCCATTCACTTTATTTCAGTGCGTTTGCCGGTGTTGTCGACGATCGCAATAACATAAAATCACGACATTATACCTCAAACAACGATGCAAAAACGTCTAAAAACAGTTTAAGAACCGTACTAAACGGTCGCCAGAAACGCGAGCGCAAACACTGGTACCAACTTAAAAATTAAACCTTCTTGTGGTCCAGTGCGATCTGTCAAACGCAAAAAAAAAAACATGGTTATAGCGCATTGCAAGAGCGGCGGTGCACGAACAAAGCAACAAACAACGTAATTTCGCCGCCATTCCACCACTGCTTCTGTTTGTGTTTTCCGGAGACCTCTCTAGGACACCTGCTGCGTAAGATACGATAGGCTGGTTCCGTGTTCATAACAGTTCACTATGTGACACAAAGGGCTCATTCGAACAGAAATTATAAATACGAATTGGATCAAAAATTGTATGAAAGTGCTGTTGCCCCTCAGCCAACCCTTGTTCTTGAGAAGTTCGCATAAATAACCTAATGCATGAGAAAGCCTCACCTACAAAACCATGAGCCCAGCCCATGTTTCTCTCTCTCTCTCTTTTTTTTTCTCATATGCCAAGGACCGTTGTGAATTTGTCAGTCATCATCATCACTGTTGTCTCCAGGCGCTCCGCGGATAGTCTTCCGCTCAACAGTAAACATTGGCCTGCGTTCCTTTGAGGCCTCTGTTGGCGGAACGCTCAGGTCCCCAGAGTATCGGATGACCCGGGCACGAGCTATGCGCCACTCCAGCATGTCGGTGCTGAAGTCGTCGACACCGCCAAGGTCGTCAAAGCCGACAATGAAGTCCTTCGACTTGAAGTCCTTGAAAAGCACAATGGTGGGGAGCACCCGAATCTTCATGCGATCGCACAGGAATGGAGCCTGCGAACAAAAAACGGAGGAATGTTAGCACAGAGGTCCCTGTAGCTTTTATTTTTCTTTGTTCTGTATCCTAATCCACACTCATTGTAACGCCATTATCAGAAGGCAGTCACCGATAAGTTGAATGCAAAAGATATAAAATTAAAATCTGGGGATTTGCGAGCTAAAACCATGATCTAACTATGAGGAACACCATAGCAGATGACTCCAGATTAATTTTGACCACCTGGGGTTCTTTAATGCACAGTAAAACCATGAAGTTGAACATCCATGCTTCTGTTCACTAGCAAAACATAGGCCTGCCAACCTTAACAGTTGAGAAATAGTTCTGTCAAAGGCAAAGAATACTAGCTCTCTGACGTTGTACTGGTGCTGCGGTTTCAGCACGAAAAGATTGAATGTTTACCTTCATTTCCTCTTCTAATGATCAACCTATAGTCGTGAAATTAACAACAGAGCTTTCAAACAATACTTTATTAGTCTGAAGTGATACAGTGTTTTGCTATAGTGTCCTTTTAAGTGGTGTTGCAACGACCTCCTTAAGCTACAGCTTTTCCTCTGTAATTGTTGGTCAAGTCAGAGAGAACCAACCACAAAAATAACTATGAGAACCAGTGCACACAACAGGAACTTCTTTGACCAAGAAACTAAGAAAATACAGACGACCTTTGTTAATCCGACCTTGATGGGAAAAAATGGAATCGATAGAATTTCCCAATGGGTCAAATTGAAAGAGAAGGGAGAAAAAAATGTCCAAACATATCACTGCTTCGTTTCTAGCCCCAAATATAACACACCCTCAAATCTAATGTACATTTGATTTTATGACACCAAATAGTCTGAATCTGGCAATCGGAATGAAGATGAAACCCACATTAGTTTAGCTTCACGTAATAAAAATTTATTTACACATAGTGTTCATCGCTGTCAATCTTGGATAGCTTTTAGTGCAATAGCATTATAGGCAAATTTCACCTAGAGTAAAAGCTTGATAACTTGACACCCGTTAATTTTCAAATTCGGATAATTCGGATGGCTCTATTGGTCCCGGCCAAAGTGCATGTTAGTCTTTGGGACCAAACCTTCGTTAATTCGCCAGAATTCGGCCCCACACCACTTAATTTGGACAAACGCTGACGGCTGCCACTACAAGAATGTGTGGTAAAGCAGTGCTGGCACCACTGGAGTGAAACCGAAACCTGAGAGGCATCGCCACCATCATCAATTAGTAGGGGCGATCGCTGTGTCACCGAATGTCGGTGTCTTCTTTCTTCGCTCCACTGCGCCTTCGACACCATTTTCCCTTGTGTTGTCGAGTTGGCATCATCTCTTCTTGCGGAGTTTTGTTTTTTCGTTGTGACCATGTTTTGCATGCCACCACCATCGTGCGCTACAGTGATCGCAACGCCGGCAAAGCCGCAGAAGTATGAAACCAAGAACTTGGCGACTAAGATGGAAATTTTGCAGACTTTGAAGAACAGCGAATTGCGACAGCCCATTATGACCAAGTGCAACATGAAGCGGAGCACGTTGGGAACGTACGTGAAAAATGAGCAACAGATTCTTCAAGCCTTTGAAAGCGAGAAGTTTCACGCATCAAGAAAGCGATTGCGAATCGCATCATCCCCAGCTTGAAGAAGCTGTGCTCCAGTGGGTTACTCACTGTTGCAACGCGCATCTGCCTTTGAGCGGACCTCTCATAATGGCACAAGGTGAGAAGTGTGCTGCAATGATGAACACTGAATCGTTCAGAGCTTCAGAAGAGTGGTTCGTGAGGTTTCGGGAGAGACAAGAACTCATCTTCAGAAGTGTGTGTGGCGAAAAGGCGAGCGCTGACGAAAGCGTGACCACCCTGTGGAACAATGTGAAGCTGCTTGAGCACATCACCGCATATGAATCAAGTGACGTGTTCAATGCAGACAAAAGTGCTCTATTTCTCATAGCTCTGCCCGACAAGACGGTGACTTTCACAGGGGACCCGTGCATTGGTGGCAAGAAGTGCAAGCAAAGGATAACTGTGCTTCTTGCCGCCAATATGACTGGCACGGAGCGCTTGCCACTTGTTGTTATCGGGATGGCGCATAAGCCACATTGTTTTAAAAACATCAAAAGCCTTCCTGTCGAGTACAGAGCGAACAGGAAACCTTGGATGACCTCAGACATTTTTCGAGGCTGGCTGCAACAGTTAGGCCGGCACCTCACGTCTAAGGACCGCAAGATAATTATGGTTGCTGACAACTGCAACACAACAGCAGGACCCTCTGAAGCGGGGCGCCTCGCTGAGAGTTGGCAAGCTGCGCTCCTCAGCGAAGCACCCGAAGACCAGGAGTGGGCCGTCCAGCAGTCCAGGGCAGTTGCTAAGGATCTCGGAAGATTTTCCTCGGGCGATGGACCCCTGACAGCCTAGCCCCGAGCACCAACCTCAATAACTGTTGGACAAATAAAGTTTATTCCTACCCTTGACAACTGCAGTGCATATAAGTGTACAGTCAAACTGAAGAGCATCAAGGTAGCTTTTTTGCCACCCAACACTACAAGTGCCATTCAGCCGAAGGGCCAGGGAATCATTCACTACGTGAAGTCGAAGTACCAAGAGCACCTGCTAGAGTGAATGATCTTATACTCAGAAGTTGGAAAGCTGTGTGAAGTGGACTTACTCGGCGCAGTGCACATCATCGCCCACGTGTGGAAAAATACACTTCCACAAGTCATCGCCAACTGTTTTCAGCACAGCAGTATTGTGAGGCCCAAGCATGCGGCAGTAGCCGACAAAGTGTCAGCCGAGTCCACCGGTGATGACTGCCTGACTTTCGATACCGTTCTTCCCACAGATGTCACCTTTCAGGACTACACAGCGACTGATGATGGTGTTGCCACGACTGGTCTCCTGACCGATGAAGAAATTACTAATGATGTCACAGGCATCCACGACCATAGTTCAGACGAAGAGTCATGCGAGGAGGTGCAGCCGCAACCTCATCGCACCTCATGAGAAGTCACGGAGGTGCTTTTGATATTGGAGGACGTTTGCCTGAGAACTTCCGAGAGTTTGTGGGCTGTTGGCCACTTGGAAGAGTTAAGAAAAATTGTGCTGTCAGCCGGAATCTGCGCGAAAAAGCAGACGACTATTGCAAAATACTTCAGTAAATAAAGGTACACTTCTTCACCTTGGTTTTAATGTTGTTTTTCCTGCTCATTCGTTAATTCGGCATTCGGATAATTTGGACATTTTCCCCAGTCCCGTGAGATCTGAATTAATGAGCTTTTACTGTACTTTGGAGGTACATAAATGTCCGATTCTGAAGGCATTGCAGGCTGACAGTCTCTCAAAGCACTAGCTGTCACAAAGGAAGAGCACGAGAAACTGGCACATAATGCACATGCTAGACGTTTCAAAGAGCAACTTTGGCAAGAAAGAAGTGTGTGTGCAATTGTGGCGTAATGAATAGAGCATTGGGCTGCTGCGATGGGATGAAGAAGGTGGATGAACCGCACCATCAATCACACATTTCTTTATAGCGCTACAGGGGGACTTTGACCACTTTGGAGGTATCTAACAGAAAACTTATGTGTTGAGTGCATGCGATTTTGAGCACAATGTGCACAAAACCGCAAGTCTGCAAGAGATATGACGTGTAAGGCTGTCACTCTGATAAACGATAGTGTGCAAAGTCACCCAAAATGAACGCAGCTGTCAACATGTCGCAGTTATCGAAATCTAAGTATGCTACTGCACAATTAGACAGACAATGGCACTGATTTCTGGCCTAGTTCATTGTCACTGTCAACAAACCACATGTAGCTTTCCTTATGGACCATTCTGTGGTATTCTGCATTTTTCGAACAACTCTGGCTGAATCGAAAACAAGATGATGGCCTAAACCTAGATTGACTACTTTGACACTTCGTCGTGCCACACATTCAATTCTCCAGAAAGCCAAAAATGTGACAACTCTGTTGCCGCTAGCTTCCATCTTTTCAATAAACTTTCATTATTAAATCACTGATGAATTGTGTTTTTATTTATGGATGCTTGCCAGTGTTTCTACAAGCTTACTCTCTTATCAATGCCTTGTTGTATTTCGTGCCAAGTGATTCTTTTATCTTTTGTTTATCTGTCTGAGTGTATCTGTGTGTCTGTCTGTCCTCTCTGTGTGCATGTATGTGTGTGAATTGAAATGGCACGCTTGCTTGTAGCATTGAAAGTATCTTCATCATATGCTGACTGTACTAATCATATATGACTAATATGACTGTACTAATTATCATATGCTGACTGGCTCCATATCTTAGCCTTATTGCTTTTTATTTTAATTGTTTGCTTTTAAGTTACTTAATGATAGTGCACTTACAGTTGTTTCCATTTGATGTTTTCACTCATGATTGCTATGTATACCTTTCATGTATTGCCATGCTTACTCTATCTCCTGCTTGAGCTCTATAAGGTCTTCTTGAATGAATGAATGAATAAATAAATGAATGAATAAATAAATAAATCCTGAAATAGGCAGGTGTCCTCGCTATGCTATGCAAGAACTTCTTCCACCATCTGTGTAATGATGGCGATATAAAGATGGTTTCAGTTTCATATCTCATTGTAATGCGCAGACAATTGTCGAACCAATGTTCAGTGGAAAAAGGTGCACATTAAAATTTGGCAAATGCGCTAATCATTCATAGTGAGCTGCTGTTCTTACTTCAAGATCTACAAAGGCATGTCGGAAATTGTGTTTTCAGTAAAAGGCAACATTTCTTCAATGCATTCAATCATTTAGCAGCACTAAGACATACACTACAGCTATTAGGGTCATGTTGGGGGTGCTTACCAGCCAAGTTCAAATTATCCATCAAGAGCCATTTTCAAGATCGAAGTAAATGTTCTGCTTTATGGAAATGTATGCCAGCTGGCCAGGACCTTTATCACGATTGAAGTAGCTGTAAAATTGTATTAACAGGAGTCGAATTATTGGACATCTACTGTACACAGAAATGCAAGGCCGCCTTCAAAGTGAATTTAGACACTATCCACATAGCATTTCATTCTCCAGATAATGTTTCACTGAAAAGTGAACCACTGAATTGCATGACCTTGGAGTAAAGAAATTTGGAGTCCCACGGACACTGCGGACGAGTTACAACAAATGATTGAGGACCTTAACAGGGAGAGTGTAAGAGTGGGGTTGAAGATTAATATGCACAAGACAAAGATAATGATAAATAACCAGGCAAGGGAACAAGAGTTCAAGATCGCAAATCAGCCTCTAGAGTCTATGAAGGGGTATGTTTACCTTGGTCAACTAATCACAGGGAACCCTGGCCATGAGAAGGAAATTCACAGAAGAACAAAAATGGGTTGGATTGCATACGGCAGACGAATGAATGAAACCACGTTCATTACACATTAAAATGCGCCGAAAACGGTGTGGTGGAAAGAGGAGGGGTGTTATTGCAAAAGGGAAGGGTAAGACTGCCTCCGTTTTATTAATGAATGTCCTGGAGGCAGCTAAGTGGGACGTTAAGAGCTCCTGACTGGGAGCTTACCGTTACCATTAAAAAGGAAGGTATACAATCAGTGCATTTTACCGGTGCTGACATATGGGGCAGAGACTTGGAGACTGACAAAGAAGCTTGAGAAGAAGTTAAGGATCGCACAAAGAGCAATGGAATGAAGAATGCTAGGCATAATTTTAAGAGACAGAAAAAGAGCGGTTTGGATCCGAGAGCGAACGATTATACAGTTGAACCTTTATGTAACAAACCTCTATGTAACGAATTCCTGGATTTTACGACATTTTCCAATTCCCCAACACATCCCCCATTGAAGCCCATGTATAGGCAACCTCCATGTAAGAGAACGCGTTGCGGCGGTTGATCTTGATGTAACAAATCTGTGGTGCAGATCGAGCTGTACCTTGTAATGTTTTGCCCAAAATTCAACCGAGCAGTGCACAACTTTAATGAATATTGTTTCAGTAAGTTTTTATATTGAAAGGCATAGTAGACCGTGAGCAGAACACTTGCAATCTCAGCAAACAAGCAAACCTCGGTGATGATGATGATGTTGAGCGCTGCTAGCACCGCTCCGTGGCAAGCGTAGCAACTTTTAAGCTTTCATTTTGTAGCTTGACACCAGGTGGAACTACTATGAGAAATTCTTTGTAGTGGCTTGCGGCGCAGTTATGATAAGCCTTCTTCGTCAGCGTGTTGATGTGAGTGTGCAGGTGTGTGTTTACGGTGTCAGTGTGTTGCGATGTGTTCCGCTGTGAGGAAACGCAGAGCTTTGTCACTTGAAGATAAGCTCTCAAATTTGAATGCGGTTACTGGGGGCAAAAAAAAGAAGGATGTCGCTGCCCGCTTCAATATACCAGCCAGCGCCCTGTCAACCATTCTTGCTGCAGAACAAAGCATCCGCACTGCAATGGAGTCGGGCACAAGTGCCAAGAAAAGAATGAAGACGTCGACGTATGCTGATGTGGACAATGATCCGTGCCGTGTTTGCATGGTTTTTGGACAGACGAGCACAAAATATGCCCATAAGTGGCGCGATTTCGCAGCAGAAAGCCGTAGATTTTGCTTGCATCCTGGGCCATGATGACTTCAAAGCGAGTAACGGCTGGCTACAAAGATTTAAAAGCCGGCACGGTGTCGTCGGAAAGGTGATACCTGGTGAGTCTGCCTCCGCAGACAGCGATGCTGCTGCTTCGTGGGTGGCCGAGAAGCTTCCCGGCATTTTCAGCCACTATGAAGCTGACATTTATAATGCTGATGAGACAGCCGTTTTATTAAATGTTACCGAGCCACACGTTGTCCCTAAAGAGAGAAGACTGCCGCGGTGGAAAGCAAAGTAGACTCCGCGTGACGGTTTTGCTTTGCGCCAAGAGTGATGGCAGCGAGAAGCGAATCACTTGGTTATTGGCCGTAATGCCCGGCCCAGATGTTTTAAAGGAACAGGGCGGATGCCAGCAAAATATGTGGCAAACTCCAAAGCGTGGATGTCGCAGGCGATTTTTTCCGACTGGCTGAAGGAGCTCAACCAAGATGTCAAGCGACAGCATTTGTTTGTGCCGCAGCATTTGTTTGCTGCTTGACAACTACTCCGCGCACCATGTGGAAGGCCTACAGCTTTCAAACGTCAAGCTGCAGTATTTGCCACCTAACTGCACTTCTCTCATACAACCCTTAGACAAAGGGGTTATTAACAGCTTTAGATGCTGTTACCGCCGTCAATTATTACAAAAGATGCTCCCGGACATCTGCCTTGAACGACCGACGAAAGTGGGTATCTACCAAGCAATCCAAATGCTTGCTGCGTCGTGGCAAGAGGTCGGATCCCAAGTGATTGCCAATTGCTTCGCCAAGGCTCAGGTAAATCAGGCAATTCAAGCTACAGTCCCTGAAGACGAACCTTCAAGCTCACCCGAGGTCGCAGAAGCGTGGGATGAACTACACAGGAACGGTAGGGTGCTTGACGATGTTGAACTGTGCGACTTTTTGTTTGTGGACAACAGCGCCGTGTCAACGGAAGAGATGACTGATGCGGCACTTGTGGAAACAGTTAAAGATAGCCTCGAAAGTGACGGTTCGTGAGAGCCTGATACGTTTTGTGCAGTGCCTACCACGAAGGAACTGATGGACGCGGTGGGCGTTCTGCGCCATTTCTTAAGCTCGCAGGACGATGAAGCAGCCCTGGATGCCTTAGTTTCCTTGGAGCGCCGAGTAGTGGCTTCGATCGGGCAAAAACAGCAAGCGAAACTTACGCAGTTTTTCTCTATTAAATAATTTCTTTGAATGGCGAGTTCACTTCAATTGATATCTGTCGCATTTTTATTTCGTTTTGGCAGGATCCTTACCAGTCGTAACCTGAAACTGCATGTAACGAAAACCTGGATACAGCAAAACCTCATTAAACCGTACCCGCTTAAGGGGGGATGTGGGGATGAAAACTAACTTTTTTATTTATAAGCCGATTCTGATGAAATTTTGCACAGGTGTTACTACTATCACATAAACAAAACTGTGAAAATATGGCTGCAATATCTCAAGTACTTTTTTGTTTACAAAAATTTCTGTTTACAAAAGCTGTTAATTTTTGCAAAATGCCTGCACACCTGTATATTGATGCTAGGAGTTCAAGCAAACATTGATAGCACTCCTACATGTATTCTCCACACAATGACATTCTTGTAATTTTTTTAACCTAACAGAATGTTTTTATATTCTTATTCTTTGGCAGCTACTCCAGCTGCATGAAAATCTCGACTGTGAAAACAAAAGATAACAAATTATTGAAGCAACTATTTTGAAAACAAGACATGTCATTGTGTGCAGTGATGCACAATGAGCGTAACAAAACAAACGGTGTAAAAATATTCATAATAGTGGCTGAGATATTGGCTTTGCAAGTTGACCTTGGTGGTAGAAAAAAGTTTTGAGAAAAAGGTGTTTGAAGTTTTAGGCCATGTTTATTCGACTAAAAACCACCGGCCTTGTAGTTGCAGGTGTCAGGTTCATCTCTCGGCTTCTTGAATCTTGTATGCTTTCCTTCATGGGCTTTCTGTGCCCTCTTCCTGCGCAAGGCATCTTTTTCGGCAGCAGACCTTGCAGCAGACCTGAATTTAGCTTTCAGGTGCCCCTGAAATGTCTTTTGATGAAGCCCCCTGTACGAAACGTTCATCACAGACCAAAAGTCTGTAAGGGCAGTGGCACCTTTCCCTATGCTCTTGATTGCTTGCATGGACCTCAGGTTCACCTCAAAGGCCCGGCTTCCTTCTTCTCTTGGTGACGACCACTGTGTTTCCGAAGCACCGCAAGCTGAGCAACGTAAAACCATCTTCACGGCAAGGCCAAGCCTGGTTTCCGGCACTACCGCTATCCCCGGCTCGAAGCACTGATGGCACAGTGTTTTGCTGAGAAGCGCATTCACAGCGGCAACTTGCACAAGTAAAAACTCGCTCGAGTCCGTCGCCACCGAGCATGCTCCTCCAGCCGTCAACCCCATCTTCCGTTCGGTTGCCGGCACAGAACCAAGTGACGCGCGAACAGTGGCAGCGGTCATATTCAACTCCTCCGACAAGATTAATTGTGGCTCAAGATGTGACTGTATGGTGCGGCCGTTGCTGATGCACGGTTCGTCTTCACGGCCGGCAGACGCACGCGCTTGGGCCGCACTTTCGTCGTCCATCTCGGTGACGGCGGCGGCACAATCGGGGTACGTCGCGGAGCATTCACAGGACGTCGAAGGCACGAAAGCATCGGGAAAGGTCGTTATCAGTTCGGTATTGCCACCACTGGAACACAAGGCTGTAACAGCCCGCGAACTGCGCGGCAATGCGTCGACAGTCTCTGTTGCAAGCTCGTGCGCGGACGCATCACCGCTAGGCCTACTTATCGTTCGGCTGTTCGCTGGCTTGCGCTTGCGGCTGCCGAAGCGGTGCTTGGTAGCGAATTTCGTCGTCCACGTCCGCCCAGTCATGGTCGAAGCCAGAAAATGAAATAAAAACTCAAATCCGAATAAAGCGATGAAGCGGCGGCGTGCCCCGAGTATCCAACGCGTATACAAAGAGGCAGCGGCCAGCGCGCGAAGAAACGGGAGAAGCAGACGCCGCAGCAGCTCCCTTCCAGATTCGGCCAATGGGGCGCCTCGTAGAACGCACGTGACGAAGCAAGCCAATCGGCGGCCGCGACAAGCAACTCCGCGACCTTCAGACTTTTTGCTTTTTTATGCTTGCCCTTCTCTCTCTCAGGAAATGAAAGAGAGGAGTCAAAAGGCGAAGAGGCGCGCTTTTCAACGGTACCAGCATGGCCGCGCCGCGTACTGCCGTTCCGGAGCTAGGGACGCTCGAAAACCGCGACTTTTCCACCGATTTTCACGAAATTTTCGCTGTATTGCCTTACGTATATATTTATTTATGGTACTTAGCAGTCGTTTTCAGCGGAAATACTTGAAAATATTATAGAAAAGGGGTCTAAGATTCGAAATCTGCAACTTTCTAAAAAGTGGTTTTTTGGTCGTTTTTCCCGAGTTGATCCCCGCGTCCCCCCTTAAGCAGTAGTTTCGGTTTAAAAGTAGTAAAGTCGATTCCCCGACTCAGTGGCCATTGAACATAATGTATTTTGTATCCGCATAAACCGTACCAGCTTATTGCGTACGCATCGGTTAAAACGTAGCGTTTCCACTTTTCGTCGCGCAAACACGGCGGTGCGTCGTCTCCATCGGGCGGCCCGGCAGAACAACAAGCCTCAGAGATCGGTACAACGGCCTCCAAGCGCCCTGTGCGTTTGCACGTGAAGCCGCATCAACATCAACATCATTTTGACGCCGCATGGACGCCGTGCAAGAGAGCGTTGTGGCCACGACCGTTGTGGCGTCGTGCAAGCGAGGACTCGCGTCATGCCGAAGCGAGGATAAAAAAGACGCCGGGTGCTCAGCATAGAAGAAAATTAGACATCGTGCGTGCTACCGAACGTGACGCGAAGAAGTCGGCGCTGGCGCGCGACATGGATCTGCTGTTGACTACAGTGTGTGGCATTTGGAATGCGAAGTTGCTCGGCAGCACTGCTGCGACCGCGAAGAGATGTCGGCTACGAGGTTCGACTTTTCACCATCGTTGCCGCTGTCGTTGCCGAAGTGTCAACTAGCGACAGTGATGAGGACGACACGGAAAGCGACAGCACGGGCTATTCAGGCCCGACAGTGGCAGAAGCTGCGCGTTGCGTCAGCCTCGTGAATGCGATCATCGCAAGGAGAACAGGGCCGCAATAACGTAACTATTCCAAACGAAAAGTTTTCCGAACTGCGGCACCCGGCAATGAAAAAGGCGCCCCTGGACTTATGCAGCACTACTGCACGCGTGCACGGAGAATACGTAACGCCAACGAGAAATCTGCCGTGCGAGTGTTTGCCGAGAGGAGGGGGGCTGGCTGAGAAGCTGGCATGCAGCTTCAGTAAGTTTGAGGCCGCTGTCGTCGTGCTAGGCCGCTGCGACATCAAACGAAAATAACACGTACGTCCCGCGAAGTGAATAAATACTGCATGTTTTTTCCCCTTTCATCGCACTCTCTCTGAGTTCCGTTTTCGACAGGTAAGTGGGCGATCTCATGCTATTTCGCTTAAACAGTACTACCGTTTAGTACGTACTTTTTCCGAGCTCCGGCCGACTACGGTTTAACGAGGTTTCACTGTATAACGAAAAATTGCAAACTTTTTTTTCAATTTCGTTATATCCAGGTTTGACTGTAGACGATATTCTAATAGATATTAGGAGAAAAAAATGGCACCGGGAAAGTCATGTAATGTGCAGATTAGATAACCATTAGACCATTGGGGTGACAGAATGGATACCAAGAAAAGGGAAGTGCACTATATCACAGCAGAAGACTAGGTGGTGCGACGAAATCAGGAAATTTGCGGGTGCTAGTTGGAATCGGTTGGCGTAGAACAGGGGTAATTGGAGAGCGCAGGAAGAGGCCTTCGTCCTGCAGTGGACATAGAATAGGCTGATGATGATGATGACTTTCATAAACTGACATTATGCAACGTGTCGTGCTTTCCAAGCTTCGAAGCCAATCATGAGCAACAGAAAAGCGGAGTCTGTGCCAGTGCTGACAGCGGTGAATTCTTTCAGTGAAAAACACGGCACAGAACGCCAAGATGCTTAATAGTGAACGTCAAAGCAGCCAGGTTTCGCGTTGCCACAGTGGTGGCTACGGCTGCCAGCAGTGCCGCGTGCGAGTACGTCGGTTCAAGGTGGCGAGGTAATCAAAATGGCGGAGGTGTTGGCTTTGATTCATGCTGTTTCCGACCTGCGGTCACAGCAAAAAGTCTGGAAAATTGGGCGGCGAAATGTTCTCGTGTCCTAAATTTCAGATGTTCTTCTACATTGACCCGACGGGGGTACGTGGTGGTACCATGAAGCCGTCCGAATTATAGGGCGTCCGGAAACACAGTCGTTGATTGTACTCCTATAGCCGACGACAGGGCGTCAAAGATCATTTGTTATGATTCCTCCCTGTTACTCGAGCCAGCATTACAACCACTTTCGTTCCCTTTCAATAAAATAAAAAAAAAAATTATGGGGTTTTATGTGCCAAAACCACTTTCTGAAATTACAGCGAATTTTCCCTGATAGAAGCACAAATTCCCAGAGTTTTCCATGAGTATTTCCAGACTACTCAATATCCCTGACAGTTCCAGGTTTTCTCAGTTGGAAGACACCCTGCTTCAAGATTAGTTTTTGTTTATTGCTGGGCAGTGCAATGCGGACACCAAGAAAAAGGCATACGAAGGCAAACTGATGGTATCTTTTTTCTGGGACAAACCACGCAAGTACTAAGAGTGCCAAGTGTTATGTTAAACGATACAGACCACAAAAGCAGAAATAGTGCAAAATCTTTTTGCAAAACCTTTTAGTGCAAAAAATGCAGGTCACTGTAGGGTGCTCCTACACATTTAGCTAAAAAGTTGACCAGTAGGCAAATCCAGAGCTAGCTAGCAGCAAAAGCCAATACTGAAACCTAAATGCGACAAAACGCAAAGCCACTTGCTTACTACCATGCATGCCGCAGACTCCGCATACAGGTTGGCCCTCCCAATCCGGACCACTTATTTCATATGCACAATATAATAACTAACAAATGAACAGAAAGGAAAAGAAAACAAGAGGGGAGCTTAACTTAAACATGGCGATATATCGGACGTCCAACTGAATGTCGTCAAGAATTAAAAATAATGAAGGGTTTCACATGAATGACACTCACTGTTGCGTTGATGGGCACTGTTCTTACTACAGCTTACAAATGGTGCCAGCAAGCCCAAACGACAACCAAACGACAAATAGGGAGACATTCAGACAATCATTTGTCTTTCGTGTTCTCTGGAGTCATTTGAGAGTCATGACAAACCAGCTATCTGAACATTATGTTTTGACTGTGTTCATGCTAGTCATGAGCATTTTTACAGCGAAGCTGTTAATGCGACTACAGATGTTCTTGAAAACATCAGATGCCAGTTAGCAAGGTTTCCTTAAGAAACTGCATAACTAACAAAGGTTACATTATGAGAAAATATGCCGAACAATAAGAGCAATATGCAGAACAGCCGTCTTTGCATTTCACCTACATTGAGGACTAAGGAAAACAGATTTTGTGTTTCCAGAAAATGATGGCCACTTTACGGATGACACAAACCACAGGTCTCAATTGTGCAGGTTAACTATGTGCTTTGAAATTATTTACTGAACACTCTCGCTTTCACCCAAACTTTGTGCACTGAAAGGCATGCAGACACTTTCGCTATGTGATCCTTGGTAAACGCTTTAACACGGTGTCTCGCGAATTCACAGGATACCGAATAAGTGCATCCACAGCAAACAACGTTATCAAGAACTGACATGGGCACCGTCTAGGAGCAGCAAAAGCAGGAGTCTGGCAGCCACCATTTGCCGTCGCAATAGACAAGGTGCTCACACGTGTTATGTCATCCATCTTCTACAGGTTTTGTGAGCATAAAGGAAGTCCATTCATGCTTCCAAAATTGTCCTTTGTATTGTTTGCATCTACAGATTACGATACGTGTGTAGCAAGCGAACTCGAGAATGCACTTAATTTTAGTGTTACTGTCTTCGCTACGGTACATTGCGAATTCTTGACATTCAGCATTTGTGGCGCTGAGTGGCTGCAGCAACATGTCTTGAGACCAGGAAAGTGTCTTGTTCTTTGGCAGGGAATGGGCATTAGGTCCTTTTAACCCATTGGCTACCACAGCCAGCGATTCGCTGGCCGCTCAAAGAACAGCTGTTTCTGGCTCGTTTTTTAGAGATTGCTGCACAATGCTGGCTATTTTCTTGTTGTTTTGGGTTTTGGCTGGGTCAGACAGGTGTTACCACGTCATTTTGTCCCAGGCATCTCTTGCACAGATCAATTTTGAAGGTAAGAGGGGAGGGAAAGCGAGGGCAGGAGCCTAATGTGAACCCTCCCCCCTTCCCTGCAGGCTGCGTCACCTGCGAGTAGCCTGCGTTAGCACTGGCAGTACGGAACACTGGTAAGCTGTCAACAACACATGCCAACCATGCAGGCAACCAACGTGCGAGAGACAGACACTCTTTTAAGAGTGCACAGTGCACCTCTGTCTAAACAAAAGTGTCGACTGTTTTCTGCATTTTCAAGAGCCATAGGTAACTCGAAAATGTTGTGTCACCCATTTGTTAAATACGTGGTCCTATTAAGTACAAAATAAACAGTCTTGCACATGTTATGCCAGGAACTACCTCAGCCTAATTTATTTCTCTGGCGATATGCACTCAACATTTTTTTGGCCTTGATGCTGCATGTTGCAAATTCGGGACAGACCCCGAAATTCTTAGAAAATTCAGTCTTTACACAAAATATTGGTGGCATCCAATCACGAGCTAAATGAAATTAAAATCTCCTACAACAATTTTTTCTGGCGCCCTTAAAGGGTTGCCTATGTGAGGCCCAATGATCACATATTTCATTAAAGTAAAAAACATGCAAGTTATGAACAAATAAATTTTTAATCTGTGTAGGGTATATATATATATATGGACTCAAACTTACTATTTCATATGTTTCAGAATGTCACATTGCCATTACCTGCAATGTTCCACAGGGTCATAAAACAAGGGAAAAATACACGAACTTCAAATTCTACTCGTGCATGCCTGTTGACAGCGAAAGGTGGTGCCTCACTGTGTCATTTGCGACAGCGGCCATCCGAGCACTGGTTGCGTCATAGTGCGCGAATGTTTATGGCCTTTTCCAGAAGATATTGTTCAAAATGGGAATTGATTGCGTCCCAGGATATCTAAATTTGTTTTTTTCTTACACCTGGAAGAATTCATGAGGGCCCTCCAGACGTTTTTGTTAGTGCGTTTGTTGCCTGGTGAAACAAAGAAGCACTGAGCAAATGAAATAGAGCTTTCAGTAGAGCTGTGTTCCTGTCTTTCATCTACACGTGCAGCGCACCTCGAATTATCAAACGCTCCACGCGTTGCCAGTCAATCTCTTGGAACATCCCTGCAGAATTGCTGATGCCTGTCTGAGACGATGCATTGGAAAAGATGAGCACGCAAGCATCAGTTCGGCTGAACTTACTCTACATTTGAAGCCAAATATATTGAACCTGTTTACATTGAACTATTCTGTATATCGAACAATTTCTGAACACGGTATAGTTACAATGGGTATATATAAAAGAAGTTACGCTTACATCGAACAAAAATACTGTAGCAGAGACTCCCGATATATCAAACGGCAAGCGGTGCAAAAGTGCCCCCAGACATTGGCCGCCGGGTTTCCCCGCATCTCGCAGCTCCATCCAACTGCTCTCCCTACCGGGACCACACTGCGTCGGGCAAGCCGTCGACATCCTTCAGCAAAAAAAAATTATCCTGGCCTGCCCGCAGTGCTTGCTCAGACAGCCAATCAGAGGCTCTTGTGCCCTCGTCGTGCAAGATAGCACAAATGCAAGTTGTCTTGCTGCTTTTTTGGTTGATTGTGTTTGGACCTAGTGGGCCTTCTCCCACAGTGTTAAATAGCAAATCATAAATCGGGTCGAACGCGGTGAGAAGTCGGATATCCCCGCAGCGTGCAAGATTCCGAGGAGCACTCTCAGCCCGATTTCGAACAATAAGGGGGAGATTAGGGCTAAAACGCACAAACTCGTGATGCGACGCACGGCTGTGTACGAGTGGTTCATCCGAAAACGCTTCAGACGTACCGGCTTTTAAATGCCCGATGATGACTGTAAATTCGGATGTGTGCAACAAAGCCGTTGCCGGTGTTGCCGAAGTTTGGAGCGAGCTGTCAATTTCTGGAAGCGGTCGACGAGTCGACCACGGGAGAGCCCAAAAACAAAGACTACACTGCCAACATCGTACCGAGCACAAGCGAAAGTTAGCACAATGAGGAAAGCAATGATGGCCCTTTGCCCCCATCCTCCGAGGCGACTGGTGCACTCACACTAGTCCGGTGCTTCTATGTGAATATGGAAGGTTGCGGCTTCAGCTGCTGCGACTCTTTAGACAATGTGGAGAAGCGTGTGCATCGCAGGTAGCAAAATTGCCCAAGCAGAAGAAAATACAGGACTACTTCACGCCAAACTAAGCTAGTTTCATCAGTAAGGTGAGGTTATATATGGTATGTGCTTTTGTGACGTCCAATTCTTTAGCAGGCTTATATCGAATTGTGCCCTATATTGAACCGATAGGTGTGCTTTTGCAAATTCGATATACCTGGGTTTGAGTGTATACAATACGACAAAGTGAAGATCACTGTAACGATCTTTCTTGCAGAGTACTAGCCCAGAAGTAGGGTAGTGCAGTAAAAAACTTTCCATGCACGGTTTTTACAACAAAGCTACTCTGGTGACAATTAACAGTTCTCTTGGAGGCAATCTCTAAAAGCAAAATCACAAAAGGCAATCTCGAAGGCCATGCTTTTGAGTACTTCAAGCACTGGAGATGACTGGTAGGTGCCAGAAGTATGTCAAGGTCATCATGTGTATTTTTGTTCTCACATTTGTGTCGTGGCCGCCAGCGCGAGACAGTTTTTGCAGGCATTCTCTGGTTTATGATGCTTTTCTCGCTCGAGCGAAATAATTGCGTGCACGATTCCATGTAGGGTGGCAGAGTTTGTGGAACAAGACATCCGATGTGGCTTCACGTTGCTTCCAAGCAGACGACCCAGAGGTGACCCTGCACTTCCCTATCTATGATTAAGTGAGGGTTGCTGTCAGTGGGAGGAGCTTAAGAGGCAGCAATTTTAGATTGAAGTTTCGAGTTAGAATATGCACCGAGGGCCCAGCTTCTTTCTGTGTGTGTGTGTAAATAACCATACTGGCCCCTCAAGTATCCTTTCATTGATGAGCTGGGATTAGTTGGACAACCATGTCACATTCGCTTTAGGATATTTTTTTCAGATCTTGGACATTTCACTTCATTGCCAATTTTACGTACCTTGTCAACGCTGATTTTGCAGAATCGTGTCTCGACATGTTTCTGAGCCAGGATGGCCAGGTGCTTGTCGACTATCTTGCAGCGGAAGGTGCTCTCGCGAAAGAAGTGGACCACCACGTCTTCGCTGCCCTTGCACGCCTCAAAGAACTCGGGCTCGGATGTCAGCTCAGTGTACTCGCCGTGGCCCTTCTCGAGCCACTCGCGCTTCTTCTTCTCGTACTTCTTCATGGCGTCCAGGCGCTTTTGGCGCAGACCTGCAACCAATGCGCGCAAACCACTTCCATTAGTGCTTCCTACAATGACTTAATTTCGTTTTTTTTTAAATTATGGGGTTTTACGTGCCAAAACCACTTTTTGATTATGAGGCATGCCGTAGTGGAGGACTCCGGAAATTTCGACCACCTGGAGTTCTTTAACGTGCACCTAAATCTAAGTACACCGGTGTTTTCGCATTTCGCCCCCATCAAAATGCGGCCGCCGTGGCCGGGATTCGATCCCGCGACCTCGTGCTCAGCAGCCTAACACCATAGCCACTGAGCAACCGCGGCGGGTTAATTTCGGTTTGAAACGGCAGGCGCGGAAAACAAATACAAGAAGAATGAAGATGCCAGCACAGACAAAGGAGAAGAATGACAAATCGCAAGCTTCAAAAGGTACTGACATGACATATTCGACTATTCATTTATGGCAATAAATGAAGGTCTTAGACCTCTAAACCCTGGAAAACACAGTGACAAGTGTCGCAGCAATGCTAATAATTAAATATAAAACCTTTTCCACTCACTTTCGGTTTCGTTCCCAGGAGCACAATGTTCATAGTAAAGTTTGTTACAGCGCAACACAAGATAAGGACAACAGAAGGAATAAAACGACAACACGGCGCTGAATTCCTTCGGTTGTCCTTGTCTTCAGTTGTGCTGTAACAAACCTTACTATGAATCCCAACCAACTGGCCCAACTTGCCGTTCTGATGGACCACAGTGTGTGGTGACATCCTAAACAGTTTGCAGCAGCAGGACACTGTGATGTTTTGGCACTCGCTCTGGCACGTTTGAGTGTCTGCTAAGCCGCTACATTGACCGTCACAATGAGTAGCAGTGTACGAGGAGATTGAGCAAACAGGAGCAAGTGCCAAACGTGGCAGTCTCCTGCTCCCATGTGACCACATACTGTGTTATGACGTCACGACTGCATCCTTCTGGGAAGCAAGGCCAAAATTGGCTCTAGAAAATCTAATATATTAAATTAGTTATGCCGATCTGAGGCTTGCCATTGTTTTTTCTAAGGTTTAGATGCCTAGAACCTTCATTTACCACAAGAAAATAGTGAAAAATATCATGTTAGCACCCCTTTAAACCGAGCGAAAAGATGAGGATGAAGATACACAAAGGACCGGTGCTGTACTATTTCAATAGAAATTTTCTTTTTTTTTTTCGAAGGCACCACACTTTTAAAGTGTCATCTCCTCAATTTTGACAAGGTATAACATCATTTACCACTGAATGCAAGAACAAGAAAATGTTCCTGTACAGAAGGGATCACTTGGCACTGTCCTATGACAAACATACACTAAACCCGACATAATGCCCTATCAACAATGGGCAACTGTCACAGGATAACAATTCTGTCATGCTTCCATAAAACATAAGCCACTGCATGTGTGTTTTCTTCTATGAATGAGCATTTGATGAATGTGCCAGCAGAGTGCTGCCAGCCTCTGATCTCGTGCAATGTTCACTGCTGAACACCAGCATAAAGGACAGTTTCATTTTACTGCTCTTGAGAAGATTCCACTCATAAAAGCAGCATGCATTCTATGAAATCAGAAAGTTGCAACTCTCCGCCGGCATGCTCATGAAATGCCGATAAGACCTGTTGCACCATGATGCAGTGGTGAAGAAAGATAAGTGTCAAAAGCATTAGGGCGAACATGTTATCTTGCTGACAAAGACATCGCAGAAAGCAAACTTTAATGGTCCATCAGTGGTGCACTGCGGGCTTTTCCATTGGCTTACCAAGTGGTCATCCCCTGACCCCCGCCCAACATACAATATTGCAGTGCTCGCAATTGTTTAATTTTCGTATGAAGAGCACCACTAAGCAGGCGACGCATGGCCTTAGCATTTAGTGGATACATCTCAAATCCGAGACCAAAGCCTCTAAAGTTTTCAGCATGCTGTGAGCACTGCCTAATCTCAGAGGTCCTGTCGAGGAACTGCTCTGGTTCTGAAATCTTCGTGTTCTGCATAATTTCAAGCTAGTGGTAATGCTGCTATTTTTTCCAGTTTCTATATCAAACATGCCCACTTCTTGTGATGCATTTGCTCATATTTCAAACATTAAATTTTGCATGGAGGCTGCTCCATACAGATTACACTACCTGAAACTGGGCTCATTAAGTGGTCCAAAATTGCACTGGAGGTGGCTTTTGTAGAGGACGGGCAATAGCCATGAAATCGCACCAGAAAGCTCACCATGATGATGTACTCCTGGTACTACTGCACAATGATGGGAGTCTGTTCACATGACCTTTTATTCCGATCGGGTTGGGTACCACTTCACAGCACACATTATGGGAAAGATGAGCTTGTTTGCAGTTTCACCGCGTAATAACAAGATCGTCGGGTCAGGGGAAAAAAAATGCCTTCGTGAGAATTTTACTTTTGTCAAATGGGACAGCACAGACAAAGATTGGACTGAAAAACAAGAAATTAATGTCAAAATTCCATAAAGTCTACCTTGGCAAGCCCTGCCTGATGTTTATCAAGAACCTTGATTGCCAACAGGACAAACTGTGCCTCATGCATTGGTCAGCTATGGCAGCACAGGAACGCAGTGGCATTCTCAACCATTCACGGGGATACAATTTTTTTTTAGTTCACGTGACTCGCCACAGGACACTTTGGCGTTTACGAGCAATAGCGTTTGTGCACATTGTCTTAGCAAGGCACCAGGAATGTTGCTGCCAGCGCACATGGCACACTATCACCCACAGGTGCTCACATGTCTGGTATCGAGTGAAATCTCAGAAGAGTGATCGTATCTCAGGAAGTGATCAACGAAGAAGAGGGGCATCTTACAGCAAATTCCCTGGCAAAGCCAAATCGTTATGCTGTGTTTGTTGGGTGGTACCAAAACCAGCATGTTTGAATCAGGGACTATATTCTCAGCCTATGACTTTCGATTCTCAATCATGGCTAGAAGCTTGGCAGCCTGTGGACTTTGTTTGTGTTCGCTGCACTTTGTATGTCATTAGCATTCTTCGGGAACTTCATTTGCTTGTGGTATGTATGATGTACGTCTGCATCTAACCTCTTTCACGCCAAGTTGGACCACCGGATAGGTGCAACTGGGTGGATGCCCGGATGGAGAAGCCCAAGAGGCAAGAAGTCAAGAATTCAAATCAAAGGAGTCTGTTACAGAGAAGCGAGAGAGTCAGCACCAAAAGCAGCGGAGTGTGGGGAAAGAAGTGAACAGAATGAGATCAGAGCATGCAGTGGAGGAAGAGGGCTGGTCTAAATGAACAAGAGAAGATGTCGGCCACAGAAAATTGAAGAGTTCGGCTATGCAGAAGTAAAGAATTTGACCATACGGTTCATGTTGCCACATTGCTAATCACACTAACATTGACGTGAATCACAAGATGGGCCCTACCAGAATTCTTTTTTTCCCCGCACAACACATGGAAACTCCAATGCATGCCGAGCAACAGATTATGCATGCACTACACTATACAAATGCTAGAGGCATTACACATGGTATGCAAATCGTCGTCACTTGTCAGTGTAGGTAGATGGTGGCCTGACCGTGCCATTTGTAATGGCCAATCAACAAACAAGATGGCAATTGTGATGTGGTTTCAGTATTTGCAATCACTTCCAGCACTTGGCTGTCTTTGTAAACAAGAATGGTGGCAGCCATCGAAGCACACTGCGGTGGCAATTTACACAACTTAGATTGTGTGGAAAAAGCATACGGGAATTTTTTCAACTCTGTTAGCGTTACATGGGTTGCTAATATGGGGACTACCATTCGGACAAACTTTAGTATTGCGGAACTGCAGTTTAGAGACAGTTCGTTGTTGAGCGATCAAATGCACTGAATCAAATAGACGTTAGGCGGGGGTACAGAAATAGCATTTCACATTGTCTCAGGCTTTCATTGTCATGGAGTTCGGCTGTATAAATTATTTAGATCCTGTCTTCTTAGATGAGATTCTCTCTCTCTAAAATGTGATAGCACTCCGAGTTGCAACATTGCCGCCACTGTTACCTAAAGCCCCTCCTTACACATTTCCGCCGATCAGCTTAAGCACCGCCAACCTACACTCCTCCTTTGCACGCCTCTTTCACTTGTCCCTTTAGCTTCCGGTGTCAAGCAGGACTTACGTCATCCCAGTTTTTGGTTCTGTGTGGAAGCGATGTCATTGGCCATTTGTTAAAGCTGAAGAGGGGTGTAAGTGTGCAACCGCAGTTCAAGGGAAATTTCTGGAAGCGGGAATGTGGAAACAGAAGTATCGGAAAGGAAAGCTCTGCCAGAGGAAACTGAGGGAGCTTAACTAGTGTGAGCGATGAACCAGGGGACGGCAGTGCCCATCAAAGGTTTGTGCTACTTAGCAAAAGTGGTGGTGGCATGTGGATGCAGGGGCTTTACTGATAATGAGACAGAAGTACAATAAAAGAAAAAGAAGAGTTGCATGCAGTAGAGTAAGTGCATTTCAGAAGTTGTGGGAATGGCTGATAACGGTGAACTGAAGCAGATATTGCACAAGATGAGCCAGTGTATGTCTAAAGCTCGATTGCAGAGCAACAACGAGGTGAAGAATGCCCGCTGGGTCACATGTGCGCACAGAGGAAGGCATGAAGTTGCTCACAAGGATGGCCTTGCACGAGTTCCAATGCACTCTGGTGCAATCCTGAAGTTTACAAGTGAAGTTTATGGAGTGATAGCACACATATCTTTAAAAGGAAAGGTGTGACCACTAGATGCTTTATGCATGACGAGTGCTACAATCGCTTTTCACATGAAACAATTGGTGATATATGTTTTTGAGCCAGAATTTGTGAATGTACCCCATGTGCAAGTGAAAGCTGGGACAGTAAATAACTGTTCTTTCTAAACAGCATATTTCACAACAATGAACACCTTGTAATAAGGCAGCCACAGACTGTAGCATTACTAGTATGGCCAGTTCAGTTCGGTGTGTCATTCTCAGTGTCCCATTAGGCAGCATTGACAGCCGTATCAGGTTGAGCTGGTGCACACCACTAAGCATTACTACAAAACATGCCAGGTCTAAAAAGCAGCATGAATTTCATAACTGACTAGAATGTTCAACAATCATATGACAAGCTGTTGTGTTTTCTTCCTTGCAGACACCAGTGTTAGGTACAAACTAATTCTCAGACATAAACTGAGAAGGCCTACACAGCACCTTGAAGGCTTGGCAACAAATAAACTCATTCTTAGTTATTTCTAGTACTATTGTAGTAAAGGTAAACGTCACAGATGGAAAGAGCTACACAGATAAAGCAGATGAAGTTAAGAAATATGCACACAAGCACATTATCAATATCAGTTAGGCACAGCATTAGCTCAGTAATTACATTTCTTCAGCAGCACATACATTAGCTGAAACATAGCATAGCAATAACAGTTACAGAATGCATCATTCGACAATGCGGTTCTAAGATCGGTGTAGTCAACTAACACAGGTTTAAATAAAGCGGTATTAGTTAAACTACTGTTGCCAGCAGGCCATTTCGATCACTGCGTGTTCGAAGTAAAAAGTTCTAGGTCATCAACTTATTAAATGCCAGATTCTAATGCAGCAGCGAAAGCAAAGCTTGGGGATCTATGACGTCTTAGCCACGTCTACCACTTGTGTGGGAAATGCCCATGAGGTGCCCGTGTTTCACTCTTAGCAACTCTCTCTCTCGAGAGAGAGAGAGTGAAACCACTGAAACGATGTTGCGATCTGCTACGCACCTTCAAGGTCCTCATCGGCCATTTTGTCGAGTTTCTCAATCTCCGCATCTATTTGCTCTTCAATCACTTTGGATACCTCCAAGACATTCCTGGCCACAGCCGCCTGGATGTTGACAGCCATCTGTAGACAGTAAGAGGAACAAGCACGTCAAGGTTGTGCATGTGCTCTCACAGCGGGAACCTGAAGTGCTACAGCACGACTTCAAAACACTTCCAGTTCTCCTCCGACACATCTGTGCCCCATCAAGTGCACGAAATTGGCACATGTTATCATTCTTCAGTGATTGACACGGACACAACAGCAATTGGGTCAAGGATAATACAAACTAAATAATAACGATAATAATCGTAAGCTAACAAAACAGACGTAGAAAGAAGAAAAAATAGCAACATCAGACAGTGACCTGCTTTAGAAGTTATCTTAAAACAGACATGACAACATTTGCGTCACACAGCAGACGCTTGACAGGGCACATCCTCCTCACTTTAGAGTGATACTAGCTGCGCACAACTACGAATAAAGCAAACACAAGAATGTAAGCATGCAGCCGGCGACCAGGTAAACAACAAATAACCGCAAGTGCTGCTAGAAAGTGTTCTGTTTTTAGCAGCGAGATATGGTCACAGTGCTCTCACCTGAGGCAGTGCGTGGCGTTACCGACGCATAAAAAGCAACGACACTGTCAACCACAACGAAAGAAAGTGGCACAGTCAATGCTCGCCAGACGTGCGATCACCCCAACGGCTTTACCCATACCGGTGTCACAGGGGGGCACCTTCGATCGCGTTCGAGCCCGATACGGGTCAAATTTTACGATGACGATTGGCTCTCTCCCTTACCGAGCGCAACGGGGCCAATCACGATTGAGAAATTCGTTCCCGTGGGGCTCGATCACGATTAGTTCGCTGCATTATAAACATCACGCTGGAAGGAGTTCCCAGACAGAACCACAACGCCACCGTTATGAAAGCTGGCGCTAACGTATTAATGAGACGCTGTCTACGGGGATGCACGGGGACATATTTAATAGCATTGAAAAAAATAATAATAATAAATACGCATACATTTGAGACCGTACTTGTTTCAGTAAACAGACACGAGTCGGACTTGCGACCTACCGCTCAATTAACAAGCGAACAATCATACACGCGTGCACCGCAACCATCGCGACAAATAAGGGCACAATTTTCAACTTCTTTCCGCGACTACGCATTGGGCGTGGGCGACCCACGTTTGGCGGGTGACAGGTGCCTGAAGAAACGATCTGCCAATAGAAACGACGTAAATATGCTGCTAGCACTTGCAACACAATAGTGAGCAAATAGCGAAACTTGGCCTTACCTTGAGACAGTAGACGCAAAGCAAGCACAATAAATTAATTAGAGTTGAGAATTGAGAAGCTCACACTCAACTTCGCACGTAATTCTCGCGGCGGCGGTCAATAAACTCGTCTACGGATGGCTCAGCGGCTATCGACGCTGCGGCGCCGTTGTGGCTAACAAAACTTACCTTCATTGCGCATTTTAATAACTTAGAGGCAAATACAAAAATAAATAAAGAAAAAAGCACTGATTTTTATTATATATACAGCTGATACGTTTTTATTGTGCGTTTATACCTTGAAAATTTTGTTTTGTTTTGTTAAGTGGCCTTCAAATTCCATGCCTTTGGGTGACGCTTGCGAATTTAAAATGTAAATCTTCAAGGCTATGTTCATCGTGGCTGAATGCGGTAGAAACAATATTGAGAGACGAAAATACGTCTAGGCATTGGAATTTAGCACGCCATTTAAGTTCTTTCCTCAGAGATTAAGAACGTGCTGTGCTGGTCTTGAAGGCCCTGTTAATTTAGGCGTAGTTGTCAAAATTGTCGAAAGCGGCGCTAGCGTTTCACGGCCCAGACAATGGCGCCATTTTCAAACATGTATCGTTGCAGCCGTGCGTTGCAGGTTTTCCGAAACTTGTCCACACGCACACACACACGTGCACACACACACACACACACACACACACACACACACACACACACACACACACACACACACACACACACACACACACACACACACACACACACACACACACACACACACACACACACACACACACACACACACACACACACACACACACACACACACACACACACACACACACACACACACACACACACACACACACACACACACACACACACACACACACACACACACACACACACACACACACACACACACACACACACACACACACACACACACACACACACACACACACACACACACACACACACACACACACACACACACGCACGCACGCACGCACGCACGCACGCACGCACGCACGCACGCACGCACGCACGCACGCACGCACGCACGCACGCACGCACGCACGCACGCACGCACGCACACACACACACACACACACACACACACACACACACACACACACACACACACACACACACACACACACACACACACACACACACACACACACACACACACACAGAAAGGCAGATACAGACAGACGGACAGACAGACAGTTATAAACAGCGTCAAAACCGTGTCGTAGTTTATAGATTCAGGTTACCGCCCGGAAAAGAAAAGAAATTCGCTGTCTTAAAGTTCGCCTTTCCGTCGGCTCAAGTGTTCTGCCAATCCCAAACGGTACTCTAGTGTAACTGTGATCAACGACACCCAAACAAAAGTTATCGCCTCCGGTGGCCAACGCGCTTTAAGCTTGTTCGCTTCCAAGAAAAGACGAAGAACAACTTTCAGAAACAAGCTGAAGAATGGGACGAAAACGCAAAACAAAAAACAAACAAGGAAACCTACTCCCGCCACATCTGTTCTCTTTAGGAACCTCCTTTACTAGTCGTTAGAATGCGAATCCCACAGCTCTCACGCTACAGAATAAAGAAAAGAAAGAAAGGTGCGAAAATGAATCAACGGTCGCGTCCCGGAAGCAAACAAAAGAGCAACAAAGACGCGAACAAAACCAATAGCTGCAGAGCATAGATGGAGAAGGCTGGGCTCCAGTTGTGAGAAAAAAAAAAGGAATTCTTTGTTCGAGCGCTTGGCAAAAGCTTTCCCGGTCAAATGGCTCCGCAGAATTTGCCGAGTAAACAGCTTCTTGCCCCGAACACGGCTCTTTCTTGCTACAACGATGCATTGACGCTGGAGCTGTGCAGTTGGCGTCAGCAGACTGGAGCCTGTGGGGGTTCTAAGGGAACGGATTGAATGACTCATTGTGTTCATCGTCCCAAGCATCATTGGGTTAGTGGGTCTGCACCGCAAAATTGTTTACACCCTTAACAGGGAATTATTGAGGGTGTAAATCGATCGATAACTACCTCCGTTACACCCAAAAGTGCGTAATGGTGAGTTATAAACCGATTTACACGCTCACGCATGTTTAAAGGGGTCCTGAACCACCCGTGGAGCTTGCTGAAGAAAAAAAAAAGAAAACAGAGTTCGCGGATAGCGTATACTCTGCTGCGAACATCTCAGCCAAATTTTGCAGTCATGTGCGATGAGTGGAGCTCGCAAGTGGAGCGCGAAGTCACCTTTTTCTCCAATGCTCTTTGCTGTTCAACAAAGGCCTGCCCCTCGCTGTTTTCTGAATGCTTCATTTCGTAATATAGCAGATTCCCATACGCGGCTGCTATAGGCCAATAGCTGACACACCAGTCAAGAAGGCTGTTGGATCAGTGCGCTTCCTCCCACTGTTACTGTGTGCATTTATTGACGCAGTTTAACAAACAGGCTGAAGGAAGCGAAAATCTGCGCTTCGCATTTCGACAAGAATCGCGTACTTCTGGAAGCACAACCAACCTACCATCGCCGACTATCGTCTTTTAACGCTCGGCCACGGACGCTCGCATAGGAATGAAACTTTGGCCACACTGCTTGTCGGTGTCGTAGTCTTCGGATGTCGCTAATTTCGATTAGTTTTGGACACTCAACTAGCCTCTAACCAGGCGTAGCTGAAGGTCAGATCACACGTATGCTTGCCAGCGTGCTCTCAGTGCTGGCCGCTCCATGGCCGGACGCCTTGGCAGAGTTCGCTTCCGGTTGAGCCATAGCGAAAAAAAAAATGGCAGTGGCTTAGCTCGGGTATGCCAGGATATACGTAGCGAAAGCTAAGGCATAGCAAGGTTAGCCTTGGTTAATCTTGATTGCAAGTCCGGGTTAGTCTGGTTGTCTAGCTATGTTGCGGCGTTTAGCCAGTCGTTCGGCGCGCTGTTCGTCTGTTTCCTGGGCGATTCGTTTCCTCTTCACCTCGTTCCGACGTCGATTCCGGGCCTCCTCCTGCTTATCAGAATTGTCGCCGTCCGTACTGCCGCCTCAACTGTGGTTGCGGCACACGCGAGCTCTCCTTTTCAATCCTCCGACATGTTATCACGCATGCGACGCAGCTGGAGAAGCGAGCGGAGGCGAGCGCAACGACGAGGAATGCGGTGTGAGGAGGAACGTGGTGTGACGTCATGTGTCTCCGCGGAGCACCGCCACGGCGAAATCGCAAGTTCGCGGCCAGTAAAGCTTTTGCTTTGAGAACGCGCAATTTGGATGCGGCTATAGCACCGTTGGTGAAGCTGGTGCATGACAAAACTGCTCCGCACCACCAAGTAGCACGGCCAAACTGGGTCACGTGAGCGCGAGCAGGCACGCCAGTGTTGTGCACGTAGTGAGCCACTACAGTTGCGTGTAGCGGCGTCAGCAACGTAGCAAAGATACCGCGGCCGCTGCGATGAGCCCGATCACTGAGCTGGTTGTGTGGCTCGCTGAGGAGGACCCCGTAATTTGTATGTGTCGGTGACGTGAGTCAAGGGCCAAGAACCACATGAACAGGTCGTCTGCTTCCCGAGTCGCGCATCCCCGAGGTGTGTCGCCGTCATGGTCGAAGCTCGTTACGTAGGGAATCCGTTCAACGCAAGTTTGGAGTGCGACATTCATCGCCTAGCCGATGTGAGCATTGCCAACGTACATCGCACGAGCGAGCATGAAAACGAAGTTGGTTCGACTCTCTGAAATGTTGTGATTGTCATAGAGGTAAGTGCGTCACGAAATATGCTACTCGTGCCGGTACGCGCGAGAATAGTCGTGCGTAGCTATCTATAATACACTGCAGCACAGCAGAAAGATTAGAGTGTACTAGACGTTTGTCTAGTACACTCCAATTAGAGGCCGTGAACTCAATCGTAAGCTTAGGGATAGCCTCCAACTTTGGCGCGGCGTAGGTGCCAAAATTGGAAGTAGTGGCGTCTATGTGAACACCCAAAATCAGATTTTAACGGAGCGCCAGGGTGGCTTTCAGTAGGCGGAACGTTGTGGGCACGACCCCACCCAACGTACCCGTCCCAGTGAATGACTATGAGCACTGCAGAGGGTATCCAAGACGATATTCGACTGCCAATAACTCAGCCTGTGCTGTACGCATTGAAGTACCTGTTTTGCTACGACGTATTTCTGAAATAGTCTATTTCAATGTCGAGTGCATTTCTTGACTACAATAAAGGGTGGGTCAATACACCGTTAAGGGCATAACTTTTTCTTTACAGTGCATAGGGAGAGACGCCGTGAGGGGGGCTGGGGAGATCCGAATTAACGTTGTCCTCCTTTGGGTTGCATATATAAGTATACCTAAACCTAAGCGTTTTTCGCATTTCTACTCCGTCGAAATGCTGCGGCCAGGAGTCGAGCCCGCGAACTCGTACTGAGTACGAGGTCGGGAGATGATGATGATATGATGATGATGATGATGGTGGTCGTGGTGATGATGATGATGATTTATTGGCATCCCCTTTGAAACCGGGCGGTGACAAATAGTCACCCGCCGAAACCTTGGCGCCACTGAGGCGGGTGTAAAGGACTGAAAGACGGGTGGAGTTGGAGTGGGTTCGTAGTCAAATAGCGCGACAAAGCGAGGACAGAGAAGACAGAACCACGGGACACATATATGCGCTATTCTCACAAATGACTGTGTATATTGATCACGAAACGGTTAAATATACCACTAGAACTTGCAGAATAAAAGTAAAAATGAAATAAAAAGAATGAAATGTTGTCACGAGCTCTCGTAACAAAGGGCAAAAGTAGCGCGAATGACAAAAAAAAAAGAGTGGAGAAGTAGGACGACGTTCGGCGGGCTGCCTTTGGGCCGGTCCCGAAAAACGCCAACCGTTTCGATTGATCGGCCTTGCATTTTTAAGTAAACGCTTCGCACGTAGCAATACGATTGATACAGAAGCGCGGGCTTAAACTGGGGGCACGCTAATATGGCACATCATGCCGATCTCGCGCGCCAGCTTCCAGGGAATTTCCATTCATTTTTGTTGATGTAAATAATCTGAGATAAGAAAAAGTCTGGCGCAATGCACGTTTCCTTTAAACTGCTCATCTGGGAGGCTTCGCTCACTTCCATTGTTCGTTGGTTTCTGGGAGGTGGCAGAATGGCAGCTCGTCTAGACACATGTTAGCACGTTTTCCTGAATAAATCATAGTTTCGCGTTCCTGTTCTTTCTTTTTTTCTTTCTTTCTTTTTACTTCACTAGGTCCAGCAATATATAAAAGGGGGCTGTTAAAGTAAAGTAAATTCGAGCTGTTAAAGTAAATTGCTTTTCCACAATGCCAGTGAGCCACACAGGCCGTAAGAAGAGATTACGTAAGCTAGAAAAGACACAAAAACTAACGGGGGGCGGCGCTGCTTCTTTGGAACTTTTCGCACCATCCCTTCGTGACCATGGCCTCCGAGATTTGCACGCACCGGCTGCCGTGATGGCGCGTGCCATATGCCGTGACGCATGTCAAATCTTTTTTCCTGTGCCTACAAACAATGCTACAAACAGACACATACCCTACGCAAAACAGACTACACCATTACATGCCTGAACTCTACGACAAGTCTTAATGCACCAATTGAAATACACCCCTTAACGTCTATCATTTACTCTGGCCGGGCTCGCAAGCTCACATAAGCTCCGAACCGGGCAAGCGCAAGTTTAAAAAAGCGATCCGGAGCGAAGAACCAGCTCCCCAACTCTGGACCGTCCAGCAGGTCCTCGACGACGCCAGGAAACTCAACCTCCCGGTTCCGTCGTGGGGGACGCCCACTCCACGAGAGCCCAAAGCTCTCGTGGCCTGCAGGACCTGAATAAAGTTGATTTCCTTCCTTCCTTCCTGTGCCATTCTTGTGCCGGAAGTCTCTCTCCTGTGCCGATCCCGGAGGCAGTGCGCAGCCACGCCAAAAAATTACACAATTTTCAGGATACGCGAGTCTGAGAAAATCTAAATATAAAAGCATGCGCTGTCAGTCGATTTGTTTCGTGACATTCGTTTGCGGGCTGTCATTCTCAAAATTTTGAAGAATAATTTTGTCAAGAGTTTAAGACCTGGTACGCGCAAGTTTAGTGATAAAATGGTGTGGCCATATAACCCGCACATACCACACGTCATATAGCATACATACACCTATATATATATATATATATATATATATATATATATATATATATATATATATATATATATATATATATATATATATATATATACGGGACCTCACGGCGACGGCGATGACGACGGAAAACAATCCGCTTGAAGTGTCCATATAGTCGCTATCGCAATAAAAGGCACAAAGGCAGAAGCTTGAACGAGTTGGTGATAATTGTTCATGAGGGTGTTTCACTGCAGCGCACCAATGCCTTTAGGAAAAAAAAAGAACAATATTTCTCCTGTGCAGCCTTCTTTTCCTACAGCCTTTCAGGCGCTGCACGGAACACCTCCATAGAAAAAAAGAACTATGCAAGCTTTGCTTACTGAGTAAATCAATGCTATGCGGAGCATCTTGCTCACTTTTATGCCTGGCTTTCTGGTATCTAATTGAAGCCTGGTTCAAATCCCGGCATCGGACAGGTGATATTTTTTTTATTGGGCGTTAGCTTGTGTGAGATGTCCCGCCGCTACTTCGCGGCAAGGCAACAGGCAGCACCCATAATGTGCGTACGGAAGATGGGGGTGTGGGGGAGACACTAACAAAGCTTAGCTATAACAAAAAATGGCATTCGCACACTCAACTGGTAGTTCACGTCTACGTAATGCGAATCGTTCGCGGTTTGTACAGAGCGGTTTTGTGAGAATGAGGTAACTGCTGTGTAGTTAACTCTCGCGTGCGGCAATGTAGCATAAAGGGGCACACAGTCGCCCCAGTGGCACATAACATTAAACTGCACTATCGCCGAGATCGGCCCACGAGAACGACGAGATATAGGTCACACCAAGTGGCAGCACTCGGAGAAAAATGCTTCGTATGGAAATACAAAAACACAGGATCATAGCAGCAATGTGGTAGTAAATAGAGCTCAAAAGAGACGCGGATATGAAGCTCGCAGGCGTCGACCAAGTCAATCAATCAATCAATCAATCAATCAATCAATCAATCAATCAATCAATCAATCAATCAATCAATCAATCAATCAATCAATCAATCAATCAATCAATCAAGTTTAAAGAGATGCACCGATGGTTGTCTGCTTTCATGGCGTATTGTCACCAGTTCTTTCACATCGGACGCGGAAGGTTAGCGTCAGAACTTGGGGGTTACCCAGCACCAAACATGAACCGTTTCGCAGAGCCCCACCTCCTTGTTCCGTTCGTTTACTAATCTAACTTCCCGTTCTTTTTCTCTCTCCACCCTCCCCCACCTTATTTGCCGTCGGCAGTTCTCCAGTTCATCCAGCACCGCACGCATTCCGTTGCAAACAAGCCAGCGCTTTTGTTTTGCTATCAGTGCAGCTCCACAACTTTCGGATCTCATGTTGACATTTCCTTACGCTTCCGCTTGTTACACGTGGCGCTGCGCGCTCTGTCGCCTGTGCGCTTCTCGGGCCTGAACGCACAAGCTGCTTAGGAAAGGAAACATCGCGTCGAGAAGGAATTCGTTGAAAGAGAACAGGAAAGAAAAGAAAAGAGGTGAAATAAATAGGTAGGAAACAAGCAAGAGATGCTACAGGGAGGTGCAACCGAGGCGCAGACTGCAGCAACGCGCGTTGAATCCGGAAGTTGAGCTGCCTAGGGAAAGCAAACATACCGGAGGCTTTGTTTTCAGCACCTCGCACCGGTTCTTTGTCTCGGAGAAAAGAAAAAAAAAAGGTGTTACAAAAAGAACTGCGCGGCGGCGTCTCGAAGTACGCGAGTCAGAGAGTCATCTAATCACTCGATTGTCCGGGTGACTGCTTAGGTTCTCTTTTAAAAAAAATTCTCTGCTACTTAGCGTCTGTTTTTGGCTCGAAGATGTTCGGCACGTGCTGGTTTGAAGCATCGCTTTCCGAGACGGTTTCGAATTTGGGAAGTGCAGCGTCACCACGTCGCCAGGGGCGCGTCTGTAATGCTTTTTTTTAGAATTCTGGAAACGATCCGAAACACTTGTCCCTGCTTTTTCGCAGGTTTTAAATCTTCCGCACAGTATGCAGCCTGTGAATGGAAGGAAAAGGGGAAGAAAAGAAACCTCCAATTTCGTAGCAGCTAAAGCCTCGTCCCCTTAGCCCTCGAAAGGATGTTGATGACGGTCGTCGTCAATACAACCCAAATCCTTGAGGAAGGAAGGCCCTCGTTACGTATCGAGCTAGGCGGTGTTCAGAGATCTGTCACTCAAGCTGGTGCAGAAGTGCAGTTGTCAGTGCACCAACGTCAGTGCACCAAGTTGTCAGTGTTGTCAGTGCACCAACGTTCGCGCAAATCAATCACAATGTCTGTACTGTATATCTCGCGACTGTCACACTATGCAAACATCAAGAAGTCTGTGGCAAATAGTATCGACAGTTTCCTCTGTGAACTTTATATAGATATGAATGTGTACAGATGTTTTGTTTTGTTTTTGGTTTTTTAGATAGCGGGTCGCAAAGGCACCCTTCCTCAAATATCATTTTTTTTTCTTTCTTTTAATATCGTTCCGGTATCGAGCACGGATGGTTCAAGAGAACGGTGCAAAAGGGCAAAACTTGGTGGTGTTTTAGGTGCTGTCCCTTACCTTCGTCTGAACATCAGGCAGACGCACCTCAATAAAATTTTTCCGTTCATCCATCAGGCAGACGCACCTCAATAAAGTTTTTCAATTCATCCATCAGGCAGACGCACCTCAATAAAGTTTTTCCCTTCATCCGTCAGCCAGACGCCCAATGCATGTTTCAGACGCACGAAACAGCGTGTAAAGAACTGCGTATGCGAAGCCTGGTATTTGGTTTGGGGAAACATGGGTGACGGGATGGTGGATGGAGAGAATGTGCATCATTATCCTCTCTCGCGACTCTACGAATACCCAGAATTCCACGACATAAGCAACCAGCGCTGCTCCTGTGCGCATGTTTCTTCGTGCACTTGCCCGTCCGCTGGTTTCCCGATTGTTCGGTAAATTCGATCGCACACAATGATCGTCACACGCGTCTTGTTATCCAAAATGCATTTTTTATAGAACTACGATTCAAAGAACTCGTGTTCTAAAAAAAAAAAAGCGAGAAGGGCGCTTCGTTTTTTCTTAGTTTGATTCTTTGTACTATATTTCTTTTTTTGCTGGTTTCCTTCCCGTTTACTGGCGTTCCATTGCGCACTACGATGTACCAACTCACCCGAACGAGCCACTCTTAAGACATCGTATAGCGTGCCGCAGTTACTCGGTTTGCTGCTCCGTTTCGGGTAGTTCGTTGCGCTGATGGAATCCGGAATGCCGCAAGAACTCGACGAACTACGAAAGCTCAGGCACTCAAGGTCGGAGCCTCTGGTTCGCAGCGCCGCGTTATGCGGCAAAACCCGCTACATGTACTTCAGAACACCGCGGCAAACTGGATGACACCTGTGGCGGAGCGAGCACACCGCAAAAACGCTCTATTCAGGCGCCCTGAGGTCTCCTGCAGGGTTATAAGTTGAGTCCCTCTACAACGAACGCTTCTACAAGGAAATTTCCTGTATAACGAAGGAATGAATTTATTCCCGTTCTATTGCGAGCTGTATGGTGCGCGAGATTTACGACGAAGTGACCTACATTACGAATGATGTAGGAGGTGCGAAGGCGTTTGACTATCGTGCACGATGTGTTCACGATGTGTTCACGATGTGTTCACGAGGTTCGCGATTGGCGCGCAGTGTTGGCAGCATTTTGCAAAAAAAAAAAACATCTATCGTAGCTTTCTTTCTTTTTTCGTTCGAAAGTCAGACCTGCGGCATGAAACACGTGAAGCACGTTATATGTACATGTATATTGTACAGTTTGTGAAGTTCACCGAATTCCAGCAGGGATTACGTGTGCGCTACTTACGAGACGGGGCCACATCTTGGCAGTGCCCGGCTGCACTGCGGCGAAGCTTGCTTGTAAAGTTTCGCATGGCCGAGAGGGCGTTTTGGCAGTGCCAAGCTGTTCCGCAGTGAAGCTTACCCATGCCACACTGGCACGGGTAAGGCTCTCGGCATGAAAAGACTCCGCGCGTCTCGAAATAAATATTTATTCAACAGTCAACCTGATGTTCATGTACGGCCGTCACCGTGCGCTCACAGCTTGCTCCCTCGTACAAAAAAAGACGCTGACGCCACGACGCCACAGAAACCGCCATAGAACAACGTCGAAACGATCCTCCTAAACACAGTCTTTACATGGAAGTGATGTATAACCACAAAACACTCACGTATAGTCACACATAGTAATGTACAACAACCTCTCCCCTCTTTTTTTTTTCTTTCTTGAACACACTTCTACTCATCACATGAACATGGACAGCAGACACGGCGCAAGAACTTCGCCGTACAGAAATAACAATAAATAAAATTCGCCGGAAGAGGTTTCTACAAAAAAATTCACAGACAACACGCAAACAAAGGCGCGTGGACAACAGCAAAGCACGTTTACGATAAGATGCATCGTCCGACGACGAAATATGCAGCCTCGACTACGCGCCGCGAGATGTCGCCCTGTTAGGACACGGATATAGACTCACTACTTCAAAGGGACCGCAAGGAGGAATGGCAACCGAGGCCTGCATCAGCAAGTACACTTCTGCAACAGCAAAGCGCGCCAATCTCGTCGCGAAAGGTGGCATGGCTAGCAAGAAAAAAAGACGCGAACGTGGTAGACCAGTGGCGACGCCCTGGCGACATTTGCGCACCAGGTCGCAATGACGTCATAGATTTCGACAGCGTCCGCTCTAATCCGGTAATCGCTTACCGGTATGACGTTGGATGTATGACAAAGGATGACATTGCGGCATGATGACAATTTGACAAAGGATGACATTGCGCTCTAACAAAATATTTTTTTCTGCACTAAAAACAGACCAATTGCGAGAAAGCGCCGCGAAATTAGTGACGTCACACTGACGTACCGGCGATGAGGTTGCGGCGCCTGATTAAAGAAATCACATCGAGTTGGGTCTTCTTTCTCTTCCCGTGTAATCAACTATTCCACGTTTATGTTTTGTTCTCCACAAGTAGTCAACTGCTTTAACTGTCTACTTATCTGGCACAGTACGTGTTTCTCATGCATTGGGGTACATGAGATGACAGAAGTACGGTGCTAGAAAATCACAGACGTAAAAAAGACAATCACACTCGAGGGATATAAAATTAAGAAAGGAGGACAGTTATGCGTCATTCAACCTTCCATGACCCTCAGTGACAAAGCAGCTTAGTTCTTCCTGAGTATGTGCCAGGGCATATAGGAAGGCCGCAAGCAATTAATGAAGTTCTGTTCACAGAAGAAGAAAGGGAAGGAGAAAGAAAAGAGAGAAAGAAAGAAGAAAGAGGAAAACAGGAATGGGTGTAATGACGGGTATATTTGCATTTACGTGATGTACGCATCGAATGTGCCAGTTCACGCAAGTTATGTACGTGTGCACGGGGTGGATTAGCGTTTACGAGATATGACGAGTACATAAGCTCCGGATTGCTCTAGACCACGTGCCTCTTTTCCGCTTTAGGTTATTTCCGCACTACGCGCGGGCATGTGCATTGCAAGCACACAGCTGGGCTGTGTGAATAGCTGGGTGCAGTTGTGAGTTAGCATCCAACCCGTTTTCTTCCTTGCCCTCTAGATTTGCGTTGTACTGTCCTCGTATCCGAAGCGTTACCAACTATCCCGGTTGTCAGTTCTATAGTTTTAAGGATTACTTCTAGACTGATTTACCCCCTAATTCTATAAGCGTTCATCCTACACTTAAGTTCTCTCTCTTCCTCTTTCACTCCCCATTCCCCTCCCCACGTGTAGGGTAGCAAACTGGACTCACTCTGGTTAACCTTCCTGCCTTTCCGTCTTCCCTCCTCTCTCTACTCAACACTGCACCTTGACTCAAGAGGTCGGACGGCAGCGCCACCGCTCGACTGAAGTGGTCGCTGCACTTCGCAGACTCTTCACGGCAGTTCTTGAGGGTCTCTAGGTGGAGTGGAAGAAGAGCTTCGAGTCGAGGATCGTTTGAGAGTACCGGGATTAGTGTTTTTCTTTATTAAATAAGCGCCTCTTATATTATCTAAGGGGCTCTGACGGCACCCCTTAAGGGGTGCAGTCAGCGCTAGTCATTGTGCATTTGTATAGACCAGCACTTCTCGTGGTTTTACCAATACTATAACGATAACTCGTGTTTTTTTTTTAATAAAATGCATCGCCTGAAACTATTGCTTTTTTTACAAAAAAAAAAAGCTTCTCAGCGCTCCGTGCACTCCTCCTGTTCTGCCTCCATGTGTGACTACACAGCTCAATGTTCGCTGGCTCTAATTTATCTTCGGTGTCGGGCGCAGTGTAGGGCGCAGTGTGCCGGCGAGTTGACTTCGGCAAGATGCGAACCACAGTTCGGAAGTTCCGGTTGCAAACGTGGCAAGCTTGAAACCCGAGCCGGTTTCTCTTTCGCGCGAAGTTTGAAGTTTTACTCGGACGACGTAAAAAGGAAGAAAAAGAAAAGACAAGAGATCGTAGTTGCCGAGGGCCCTGACATAAACGAAAGCGAATGCCTGACGAAGTGACCCTGACATTGCTGACACAAAATTGACGCGGCGATCTATAAATAAGAGAGATGTAACAAAAACGACCACACGACGTCGCCTTCGCGCAACTGCCACGGACGTACTGCTGCCTGACGTTGTTAAATTAATTAATTAAATTATGGGGTTTTACGTGCCAAAACCACTTTCTCATTGTGAGGCACGCCGTAGTGGAAGGCTCCGGAAATTTCGACCACCTGGAGTTCTTTAACGTGCACCTAAATCTAAGTACATGGGTGTTTTCGCATTTCGCCCCCATCCAAATGCGGCCGCCGTGGCCGGGATTCGATCCCGCGACCTCGTGCTCAGCAGCCTAAAAGCATAGCCACTGAGCAACCACGCGGGTGCCTAACGTTGCGTTCGTCCATTTCAGGTAAAAAAAAAAAAATTGCTGATATTTTGTCGCAGTTTTTGCACATTCCCTCGATTCAACGCGACACGTAAAAAAACTGCGCCAAAGTATAAAAACCCTCTCTCCCATCACTTCCATGCTCTTTCGACGTGACCGTTTAAGTCCCACTCCTCATACACGATGATTTCCGCTTACTCTTTTGGGGTTACTGCAACGCATTATTGACGAATCGGTGGAGAATATCGTGCGAGGGTAGGGACCTCGAGCCATGAATTATAGAGCATGCGTGCCCAGCTCCCTTCGTCATTCTACATACAAGCGAAGCTTGTGTAACTGGCGTTCCCGAAGACCAAGCCGAACAAAGTCTCCGAAAAAGCGCCGGCAATCATCCGGCCTCCATCGTAGTAAGTTGCTCCCGTGCCGTTAGATATGCAGCGGTGCGCGTCGTAAAGAAGGGTCATCATATTTTTAAGGCCCCTGCCTGCACACCAGTTCCTGCGAGGGCACCGGCTAAGACCCTTCGCAACCCCTGGGGCAGTTGCAGGGAGCAATTTACTCGCTTGCAAAATTCAGCGAAGACATGCATTTCGATTATAGGCTGCCCGCGTGCCCCGGAAAACCTGCGTCTTGTGGTTCGAAAGAACAGGCTCGAAATAAAGCTTCCTTTCTTCCTGTTGTTGTTATTTATCGGAGTGTGCGTATCTTTAAAAAGTTCTGATTGAAACGCGTGCTTCCAACCTTCGCAAGACAATAACCATGAGGCGGGCATTCAAGTTTTTTTATGTACTACACTTTTGTCTTTCCTTTTCTTTTTTTCTTTTTTCACGTAGTTGCCTGAATGTTTGTTATGTGCCATGATTTAATTCCTAGTTGTTGTTTTTTTGCGCTTGGTCAACGATAGCTTATTTTGTTGGAAATGTTCAAAGGTGCAATGTTGTGTTATGCAATCGTGTTCATTCCATTGCGTTCCACACTGCAATGGAAGTAGAGGCCTCTTTGTGAGGCTACGTATCCTTCAGTTCCTGATCTCGCTCCTGCGCTCCAAGCAGGACAAATAATAGCCAAATTCAAGTAAAGGTACAGTAACTTTTTTTATCTTTGTGTGAGTACCCGCGTGCGTCTTCCTGTATGAATCCGCTGTTTATGCATTTTTTTTTAATACAATGTGAAACTGCATGGATCGGCGCTGAATCCCGTAAACTTGTTTTTTTTACGCGTAATGTAAACGGGTTTATGGTATTCTCTCGCCCTTATATTCGGTCATTTGAATCTTACCGTGAGGTTAAATTTGAAATAGAGTCCACTGTGCGGAAGCACAAATGTGTCCTCGAGCCAAACATGACGTATGGAGCCCTCTTGTTCTTTGTTTTTTTTTTTTCACGGTACACGTTACTTGCGAAGTGAGGGGTGATCGCGAAAAAATTTAAATTGGGGGGGGGGGTCGCATTTAATAATTCGCAATTTGTGGTAACCCAAATTTGCAGCCTCGCCCTCTGCAGACCCGAATATATCTAGTATTACGTCGAAAAGTGTTACGAAAAGTGTTACCTCGCATAGAATGCAGCTACGTTTAAAGAGAGAGCCAGATGGAGAGAGAAACTAACAAGATATTACTTGCCGAGAAAAGCAGCGCAGCTACAGGACCACTAAAAGTCGAAACAAACACAGTCGCGTGTTTCAGTGATTTTGTTCTTGCACAGTTTTTTTTCTCGGAATTTCCGCTATAACAGAAATTCGGGTTATAGTTGGCCTTGCATAATAGGTAAATCACAGCACATTAGACAGTGGACGACTTCAAACTTCTGTGCATTTTATTTATGCACTCGTCCTTTGTGTAGTGCACTGTTTTTTTTTCCCTACTTTCTCTGAATGTTCAACGAACTAGCCCAGCTTCGCACTCTCATAAAGATATCAAAGACCCAGGTTATAGAGTCCTTAAAGAGATCCGAACAAAAGTTTTACGACGTGCTTAATATTGCTTTGTCAGAAGATGCTCTATTTTTGACACCGGCGTGCAAGCATTAGACAAGGACTATAACGTCATAGTTCCATCGCAATCAGCCAATTGTCAATATAAGCAAGTTCTGCTATACTAAGTAAACTTTCGCTCTGCTGACTGCATGCGATGCAAGCTGAAAAAGAAACGCAAGTTGATATTCCCGCCACGTCCCGAAATCATGTCAAACAAGCTGCAGCTTCAGCGCAAGCCGCCCCAACCCAGACAACTTAAAGAAACAACAAATTGTGAATCTTGACGTGTCGTGCAAATGAGAGAGAAATAAAAAAAAATTATGCGCCAGCGAAGGCTTGATTGCGATCGATTTCCAATATTTTCGCGAGGCTCTCGGGGGAACAACGCTTCGTTAATGAGCAACGCTGGTCAATGGTGGCATGACGGCTCGACCTTTGATAAATGCGATAATTTTTTTGATAGCGGCGCAAAGTTTACAGACACACACGCACTAAAGATGTGTACTGTCCGCGTTGGTTGCAAATACAGAATTGGGAGCACTGATCGTTAGTATACTGTCGGTCATTGCTGGACGTCGACTTCGAGTTTCATTCCGTGGGGTAAATATTGCTCGCAGCCGGTCCGTAGGGAATGGACGTTCGCGGAATACCCCACACGCAAGGCTTCAGACGGTAAAAAAAGCAGTGCTGCTGGCGCCATCTTGTGAGTCCTCCTTCGACCATAGCGCGGGAGAAACGTTCTCGTGTGGCATCGTTGTTACCAAACGCATATACAAAAGAAGAATGAAAGCTAGACGATTCCGCCGTATTCTAATGAGCGTTGGTGCCGACAGATAGAACCATGACCCTTTACAATTAATGTTCTGTCTGTTCCATAGTTTACGTCGTTGTCGTCAGATGGCGCCACGAGTGCTGCTGTCCGCGCCTGCGTCATCGGCAGCACTGGCACACACGCACACACACGCATATATATATATATATATATATATATATATATATATATATATATATGTATGTGTGTGTGTGTGTGTGTGTGTGTGTGTGTGTGTGTGTGTGTGTGTGAGGAAGAAAACGAGCAGACACTTCGTCACGGTTAAGTAACTCACAGGTAACTGTGACGGACTGCTACGGCCTCCCGTTCCTTCAGCTCGGCATCTTCTCGTTGCTGTCGGATTAACTGGGCTTGGGCGGCTCTCAAGTCGCGTTTATAGTTCGACGTTATCCACGCGAGGCCAAGCGTCAGAGCGGTTGGTCGGGTCCGGTTACGTCAGCGGCGACAGGGGGTGGAACCATCGGTCGAACTATAGACGCTGTTGTTCTCGCCAACGTGATGTAACGTGTGCGGGCGTTCACGCCCGCACACGACTACATTTAGGCCTTAACGGCTGGATCGGCGCACCGACGGCGAGCGCTTTCATGGGCGAGTTCTCGCCGCCGCTCATCGAACGCTGCCAGTTCTTCGGGGGAAGGCACAATGCGTGGCCGTCGGATCCGTTTTCCGAGAATGAACGGAACGGAAACGAATCCGGCGCCACGCGCACGATACCATTTCCCGCTCTTTGGCTCCGCGGTGGAAGCAAATGGCGCTGATTGGTTGGGCGCATGGCGTGAGCGCGCGCCTGTGCAGCTGGAATCCTTGCTAATGACTCACGCTCCGGCGCCGATGCAGTTGTCAACTCATCACACTGCCCTTGACCGCAGCTGATCTGCTCGGGGAGCGACTGGGTTTTTGCGTGACCAGACCGCCACCGAAACTTGTAAGCCAATGCAAGCTTCACTCGAAAAAATTGCGGAGCACTTTGCTGCTATTTGTTCGGATTCGATTACATTGCTGACGTTAAGGACAAAATGGCGCGGGCAGTCAACGTCCAACTGGTATACGGATTTAGACTCATACTTTTGTTTCGTTCAGCAGGATGTGATCATTATTTGCATTTTTTTAGCGAAATGCTCAGTTAAACATTTATGTTCACATCAGATGTCACAGTGGGTGATCTCATAGCACATCTTTATTTCGGCACCTCTTTTTTATCCAACCTCATTAGGGTCTAGTTGGCCGACGAGCCATACAATTTTTCTGCACAAAGAAAGACGTTGTGACCAGCAGACACATCACAGCACCTGATTAACACGTGAGTTTCCCTTCTTCTGCGTCTGTCGCTACTACTTATTCCTACACGACGTTGCGATCGTACTTAACTGGACACTGAAGAGAAACAATAAATGAAATTAAATAAATAAATAAAGTTTATTTATTAGAAAGCCCTATCTATATATTCAAGTGTTTAAGGGTTGATCGTTGGCAGAGAAAGCGCACGCTTAATTTAAGCGCTGTAACCCCCCCCCCCCTCATGAGAAAAAAATATATATTTCAGTGACGCCATTTCGACATCACATACTTCGCGCTAGTTTCACGTATTTGATTCGTTTTTGTCTGGGAAAACTACTCAAATTGTTGGCAGGCTGTGCTTTCACCAATCAATGCTATGTAGTCACAATTTTTTTTGTTGGCACACAGTTCACTAGCTCAAAGCGGACGCTGTCGAAATCTGTGACGTCATGAAGGGTGGTGCAGCAAGTTGAAGGTGGAGTCGCCGCCAGTCTTTCTCTCTCGCGCAATTTTCGCCACAACAATACCCCGCCCTCTTACGGTAAGGACGTGGCTTTGTCGCAATTCCATAATTGCGTAACCCATCAACTTATCTTGACATTGTTTTTCGTTTGCGTTTCTTCGCGAACGCGATTGCCGAAAGCCACAACATAAACGTTCAGATAACAACACGTGACCTGCGCCACCTACTGCGCCTGTCGCTACAATGACTCCATGTGTGACGTCACGACCTCAGCGCGCGTCGACTATGAGCAGACTCACGTGACGTCCACAGATCAAACTATAAACGCGGTGATAGATAGGGAGAGAGTGAGAGCGTGCGCAGAGAGACATAGATTCACACGAATAGTCTGTTTTGGCACATTTCTAAGCAAAACTCGCGTAGTTGTACAAGATCCCGAAGCATTTCGATAACAGGGAGCACAAGGAAGAAACTTAACGTGCAAGAGACACCAAAAAGACAGGAGGTGGTTAAACGAATGTCACGTCACATGAGGCTATGCGCTAGATATACCACTGATCGCTACCTTAAGTACAGTCAAAACGTGAGCTCAGTCAGACAAATATCTGCAGCATAACGGAAAATAGCCACAGAGCAATCGAATAAGATTACTGGCGCCATTGAAGCAACAGCTTTCAAAGTGGCTTGCTTAGTAGGAATGCATACCTCTTTCTTTTTTTTTTGTTCTAGTTGTTAGGAGAAATTCACGCGGATACACTTTTTGACTGTACGTTTGCGCTAACACCTCGACCTTTTTGGGTAGTTTGGCGGATCTTTCAGCTGTACTTTGAGCAAACATTTGCCTTTTGTTTCCCTCAGTCATTCTTGAAACGATGCTCCTGTGTGCCTAACGAAACCACAGATGTGGTTTTTAGAGGTACCGAAGCGGTGGAGGGGGGAGGGGGGGAACGACTGTAGGCTGCGCGTGTGCTTGTGGTACACGAAATAAAAAGTACGCTGGACGTTAACAAGAAAGTGTGACAGTGTACAGTTCGAGCGGTGCCTAAAAGCTGCCACTCTCAACTGCAAGGAAAAACGATCGGATCGGAATAAATTTAGGTCGAGAACAGGGAATATTGGTTAGCACTGCAATCAGCTGAGAGATTGCGAAAGGCTCGAATGTCGAGGTGTCAACGTTCCAGCAGTACGAGTATGAGAGCCCTCTTTGCCACATAGCCACCAGCGAATTTATGTGTCTGCTCAAACTGAAGCGCCAATCTGTAAAAAGCACTCATTGAAAGAAACGTGTACTTCCTTGAATTTCTGTCTACTGTTATTTGTCCTGTTAGTTTGGAAAGAACGAAGAAAACAAAAACGAAACTTTGAAGAAATGCATGGACCGGAAAGCATTGCAAATTTTTTAACCAAAAAAGATAAAATCTTTCACATCTTGAAGCAACAAAATAAATGAGGAGTGACAGCGTCATATATTAATTTGATTAATTGTACTGAAAAGATAATACAATATGGCTTGATGTCCGCTCCAACGTACACCTTTCAAGAGAGCTTTACATTACGATGACCGAAATGAGGAATTAAACGATAAAAATGGTCAAAGTGCATTGCAAATGAAACAAGAAGTCGTCCATAAAAAAAATACTAGTAGGCTATGCTGCAACGAGCGCAAGAGTGGTAAGGAGGTATGAGGGGGATATGCGCACGGCTGTGACGTTCATAGTGGCCATTTCACGACACGACGGTGCACATGCGCCCAAAGGTTGGACAAAACTTGGAAAAACACACAAAATGCACGGAATAAAGAAACTGCGTACATCTCTACAACTGCGGACAAAAGAGCAAGTATCGCTCTTCCTATACGGACGTGTATCTTTTTTTTTTGTTTCTGTAATACTCGTAGACACAAATTATACGTCACAACCCTATACATGACGTCACAGCCGTCAACGCCGACACAACGTAACAAGGACTCGCCGGTAACTCGTCATCGGCTCAAACAATTGATTTAGACAGTCCACAGAAAGCCCATAAACGTCTTTCGGTGATGTCTACAGGTCGTCTATAAAGATTTTCATTGAGGCGAGAGAACACCTTTATATAGACTGCATTGTTGTGCGTGGCTACAAAGCGCACGCGCGGAAACCATCGCCGTTTGATTTTTCGTCTTCTTCTTCTTTCTTTTTTGAGCAGGTGCTCACGTGGTTCACCACAGTGCGGAGGTCAGTGTGCCGAACGATAGATTCAGAGGGCATTAGCTCTAGATAGAAAGTTCTATAGACAACCTGTAGTTTTGTGCCCTTGATTTTCGGTAAGCTAATGCACTTATGCATGTCGTTTGGAAGTACGCAGACCTAATAGACCAAGTAAAGTATGCAGGTTTTAAAGACGTTTAGCTGTAGACCTCTTATATATCTCATATAGCCAGAAGGGCAGTTTAGATATGGCCTTTCACATTTGGTCAACTAATGCCTTTGTGCAAGATCCGAAGTATATAGACCATGACAGACCAACGGAATTAGACATTTCTTGAAGCCTTCTGGCTGCAGGTAGTATATGCATATACTTTCTATAGCTAGGACGAGGTCTATAGATGGCCTTTCACATTCGATCAACTTGTCTCTTTCTGCAGGTTGTTTGGAATTACCGAGACTATGATAGACCAAATGAAATATACAGTTATTGAAGACTGTCGCCCCAAGACGGTATGTAGACTTTTTTACACATAGCCAAAATATTTAAAAGATACTGAGCACGAAAACACTACTTAAGATAGTTTACAAGATGCCCATATACAATCTGTAGGCTTCTTGTAGACCGTTTTAGATCGTCCCGTTCGAGAAATGTATAGACAATCTATAGACTGTCCAAGTTATCTCACGCTCTTTGGGCTCTAGAGGAGGCGAGGAGTGAGTGAAGAACCTGACACGCACGACGGAGGCCCTTCCGCGGGAACCTAAAACGGCTCCTCGAAAGTCACGACAACCTGATCTCGCCCGAGGCTTCCGCGATAGAAGTTAAGCCGGGAGCGATGATAAACGCGCTGGTGAGTCGGCTCCAGTGCTGCGACAGAAGACGCTCGCAGGAAAGCCCATCGAGTAGTTGATAAGTTTGAAGCGATCATAGATCGCTAGAAGTGATAGAAGTGGAGCCAGATTGATAGAAGTGGAGCCAGATCGGTAGAAGTGGAGCCAGATCGATAGAAGTGGAGCCAGATCGATAGAAGTGGAGCCAAACGACGTCGGTATATCGAAATCGATGAAGAAAGACTTGAGAGTGTCGAACACGTGCCAATTGCGTGCTTTGATTTGGAAAGGAGAAAAGCAGAACCCCGTTCGCGAGTACCGCCCACCGCGCGTAGCAGCTCCACTGGATTATTTGGCAAGCAAATTACATGGTCGTGTTCCACCTTTTTTTTTCTATAATCACGGGTTCCCTGTAGAAATTGACTGGTAAAGGAGATGAAGTCTTAGTGCTCTTGATTGGCTCGTCTCATTTTGGTTGCTATATACAGTCTGCGCCGATATAAGGCAGAACGCTCGCGTTGCGTCCACAGCCGTTATAATTTTCAATATACTCAATTTCTGCGCTGGAATTCAAAGATTTCACGCGACATTCTCTGCGTGGACTACTTACCATGTGGCGGCACATGGTGTGTTCGGATTCCCACTTGCGTAGCTACCGATCGGTTATCAATTAGATATCTTTAAAATTGGGGGCTGCTGTACTTTGTATGGTTTCGTAGATATTCCACGCCAGGTGAAAAAAAATGTCAACTTCAACGGCAATCCGGTGGTGGGGAACGTTCCGTACATCGAGAATTCCCAGTCTTTGTTTTGTTCTTTATTTCAATACTGCAATGTCTTTCTTGCTGCATTTGCCCGTTGAAGCGTTAAAAGGTTATAAATTTGCTCGCTATGCGGAGGCAGTACGATTCATCTGAGTTTAATACATCGACGTTTGGCTGTAGCGATTTGTAATCCTCGTATGAAAACCTGTTGGCGACACATGACGAGGTGCCCCTCACTAAACCCATTTGATCAATACGGACTTTCATGCTGCACATGAAAAAAGCATTCCGAGCGCCGTGAGTATAAAGCGAAATGATATCTAGCGATGAGTCTTACGACGCTTTCGGCAAAGTCACGCATTTAAAACTATACAGGACCTACTATAGCAAACAAAAGTTTGTATGCGATAGAGTGCTTGGTAAGATCAAGGGGTGGCCAATTACAATGACGTGTACGTTAACGATTGTGACCGGTTAATCATAAATGGTCGTCACAAAGTAAAACCTTCGTAAATTCGAGTTCTTGGACGTATAGAAAAGCCCTCCGGAGAGTTTGAACTTCAGCGTTAGCCCTCGTGGCTGTTGCGGCAGACACACAAGTAAGGCGTGATAAACATAATGGAAGTTCAATTTTCAGAGCTCGAATGTAGAGGAAAAAGTCATTTAACGAAGCTTACACCGTCCAACTCGCGTCAGTTCTAGTAGTTTCGAAAACGAAGGTTGCGAAGTGCCTCGTAGTCGATAGCAATCCACTGGGGCACGTTAATATCGCGCAAATGGCATCTTTCTTTGACTCGCCGTTCTTCGTTTAAAGTTTATTACACAACGACCAGGTACTTGTAATTACGACGCACAGATTTATGGCGCTCGTAATAACGGTGCCACGGTAGCCCTGCCATTGCAGTTAAGCTTGAGCTTACCGTGTATTGCCACAGCGGTCGAGAGAGAATCGTTTCGTAAAGGCATTGTAATTAGAGCTAACAGAGAAAGAGCTAAGTTTCTTGTACTCCATCATCTAACGAGTAACGTGGCCGTTGCGAAAAGGAAAGCTCACTGCGCGCTTTGGCCTGCTAAATTTAGCGTGAACGATGTCTTTTTCCTTTTTTTCCCCTCCTTTTTTGCGCTGTATCGTAAGCACGTGTTCAAGCATTTGCTCAAACTTATCGCGAGAAACTGGGCACTTACATTGCCGCTTGATTTAATCAGCGCCTACAGCAATATGAACGAGCTTTTGTTGCCATGCGTAGCATTACGAGGCCACAGGCAATGTTTTCTATACCTTATGCATTGAACGCGCTGTTGTTGTTTTTCTTTTTTTGCACAAAACGCAACAGCAACAAAGTGGAACGCGAGGCACAACAAACAGATCACGTTGTGACGACTGCTTATACCAGGTAGTACGGCAATGTATCTATAGGAGACACGAGGTAACAATGTGCTAACAACTAGCGGTCAAACGAAGTGTTACAACGCTGCTACTGTTTCGTTCTGTGCTCAAAATAGCGCGTTTATTACCGGATACTACTGAGCGAACCGAGTTTAATTTGCGGCCTTGCTAGTTTTCCCCTCTGTTCCAATCAAACCGCTGTTTTCTAGGAGAAAGCAAAGCGCTAATGACCAAGGGCAAACCACATACTTCGCAATGCCCCAAATAGCGACTGCTCATTTTAGATACTGTGGTGACGCGGTTAAATACGCAGCTGGTAACGAAGTGTTAACAGTTGCTTACCAGTAAAATGCCCCACGGCGATAATGTTTCGACTGGTGCTACGATATAACGCCTCCAACTGGCCTCAACCGCAGCCCTTGAATAGTGCCCATCCAAAGAAAAGAAAAAGTAAAGCGTTAAAATTGGGCTTTCCCAGTACGCATCCTACGTATGGCGCTATGCTATAGCTGCCCTGCCTCCTGTACCACTCATGTCCTCGCCTCTCTAAATGCCCGACTGACGCGTCAAAGAGACGATCCATGTGGTTCGGTCTTCACAGTAAGCCTCTCGAGCAAGAGCGATCGCGTACTCGCTGTCGAGCCTCCGCCCGTCAATGCATGGATGATTGTGCCCTCCAAGAAGCAAGCGCGTGCATGTTCGAACGCAGCGCCGGACTTGCGCATGAAGCCTAGCTCCACGCGAGGCGCTGCCATGTAGTTGGCGCGCCGAGCCAGAGCGGCGTCGAGGTGTTGCGACGCGGGACCGACAGGCGGCCGGCTTGCTGCGACGAGAACTGAGGCGAAGTATTCTGCGTCGACGACGTCGGTTGCTGTTGTTGTGACGTTGCCAGCTTCGGCCACCCTGACCTGGTCGCTCGGGGCGCGCGCAAAGTGCCCGCGCACCCACCGCCATTTCAGGTTCCACCATGTAAAAACGGCCTACAGTATCTGGCACTCTCATAGCACCGTGTCGAGGATGGCCAGTGACTTCATCACGTTCTCGTCCTGGAAAAGAGCAATGGCGCCGGTTGAGCGAAATATAAATGAATGAATGCTCACACAACAAAGGCGCTGCGGACAGGTACTGGTCAGACTATCGAAATCTTCGAAATTGGGTATACGTTCAATTTTTAGCAGGGGCATCATCCAAACAAGCCTTATTTGTAAGTGGACATCAATGTGTCTAGAGATCAACTGTGACTATCAGCGCTCCTATATACCGATATACAAAACATGTTGCCATGTGTGACCGTAACGAGTTAAAGAGACCATTGATGGCTGGTGAGTAGCCAGAAAACATACAGAATGTCTTCGTCCAGGAGCGCTTAGGTAATTCGTAACATGATAAAGGGTTACACTTGGAGGCAAGCCGGCTGTTTTGTTTGCCTTCGAGGCTTACCTTTAAGCAAGTTTCGATGAACTCGTCGATGGTCACGACTCCATCTTGATTCAGGTCCAGTTTCTGCGAAAACATAAGACCCGTCAGGTCTTGTCGCATCACTTCGCAAAGTTCATCAGTGGGGGTGAGCAAACATTAGGCGACTAGCGATTGCAACATGTGGGTATGGAGCAAACGGCGGTTAGAGTTACTGTAACTGACAGGAAAAATTCGTTTTGTCCTTTCGTACACTCATCAGGTTGACATTTCTATTTTAATCTGATATATTCGGCACTCCCCAGTGAGCGTTCGGATGGCTGACATTTCCTTTATAACTCAGTGTTTTTGATTGGGCAACTATTGCAACAGTGAAGTCGAAGGGGAAGGGAACCAATTCTACCTCGAACGCGACAGGCTACACATCCGAACTCCGCCTGTCTTCCATCGTCTCTCGTGGATACAGTGGTCTCTGCGTAAATAGTGTTTGAAACTATAACTATGAGCAATATTAAGTATAACATTATGGGCAAATAATCTCCAAGACGTTTTGTCTAATGCACTATAATACGTTGGAACACAGTTGCCAAGTACACATTCTCTCGTTGCTTCCTTGACAGCTTAATCCTCCGGAACTCAAATGTAGCTAACCTATCATCACCGCATACACAAGTCGTTGGTCTTTACGATTTTATAAAGCTAATTACATTTCTTTAAGTCATATGACCTGTGGCGGCATTACCCAAACTGGTTGATTTGTTAAAGTGCCAACCTCTAGCAATGCGTCAGTTGCGTTGACATCAGTCACCAGCGCTACAGCGAGCTATGGTCAGCACTCCATCATGTGATACTCTCTCGATCTACGTTACGACTAGAAATGCAAATGCTAGGAAATTTTAAATGCATATCTAACGCAAAAAAGAACATGCTAAATATGCGGTTTTCTACACAGTACGTAAAGTTTGCTCTGCCGTATAATTACTATATTTGCAGTGGTGCACCCTTTACAGGAGACGCAACATTTTTTTTTGTATGAGAAACGAGAAGAAAAAGAAATTAAATAGAATCGTTACATTAGCAAGGACGTAGTTGCCACTCAGGGTACACTTCAAAAAGCTTTGTATTTGTCTCCTCTGAACCAAATGGTACTGCAGTCTAGGGGCAGTTACTATAACTGGCAAGCTATAGATGCCACGCCCGTCTCGATCGCTTACCTGGAAGACCCTGTTGGCGTGGTCCCTGACGGAGTCCGGATCGTCATCGTCTGGCCCTCCGCTTCCTGCCCCCGCAGAGGAGGCCCCGCCCCCCGTGCTTGACGAGGGGTGGGCGTGGTGGGGGGCGCCCACCAGGCTGTGGATGGAGACGATGATGTCCGTCATCTCGTCGCGCGAGATGATGCCGTCGCCGTTCAGGTCGTACAGCTGGAACGCCCACCGCAGCTTGTCCACGGGCGCTCCACGCGAAAGCGCCGACAGGCCCACCACGAAGTCCTGCGCCCACCCAAACGACGCCCACTCACCCTTTGACAAGCGTAGTACGCTGGGAAAGTTGCGTCCCGGACAAGTTGCGCAGAACGAAGGACAGACTCAAGCTGGAAGACCAGCATGCGTGCGCTGTGTCCTGGCTTCCATATTTTGCATTGTCCTTCGTTTCACGCGCCTTTCTTTAGAATCAGTGGTCGAAACTCGTCTAAATGTGACAACCTAATAACTGGAGCTGACAGACAAATGTACGCCCATGTTGGGACACACTGGGTCACATTAGGTTACTTTGGCCCGATACAGGATTTTTATTAGACCCGCTAAAAGCAAAAGTACGGGCAGCTGGGCGAGTTAGTGTAGTAACACGAAGAAACATCGCCGATGACAAAACCAAGAAAAAAACAAGACATTGCGGTGGCTTCCAACTGAACTTAATCGAAAAAAAATATCAACAAAAATTTAGGCCCCTTTTATCCGCGACTTGGCTGAATAAAAACAGACACGGCAGCAAAAAAAGCTATGAACTTAAAAAAGAAGTGCAAAGCAAAAAAAAATATTTCTTGACACGGGCCCTTGCGATGTATATTGTGAACCCACTGCCGGTGAAACCGTGATTACGTGCAGCTGTACTCGGCATCTCTGCGCGGAGCGCGTAAATAGCCGCACGGCGAACTAGCCGTGGAGGCAGTTTATAGTAGTGGAGGCTGTTCGACGCGGTGTCACTTTGATTCCGGCTGCGATGTCAAACCTCGGCAGAACAACGTGCGTGGCGTTCACACGGCCAAATGCCATAAAGATTAGGGTTAGGATAGACACGAGATATATCCTATTTCTTCCCTTGCTAGTGGCAATCAACGGTTGACTTGCACTGTCATCTTGAAGGTGACAAATGCGAAACACTTCAGTAATTTAAAGGTTAAGATGATTGCGGTGGATAATGTTCCAGTGCTACTTTATGCACATGCCTATCGCGCTCAGAAGGAGCAGTCCGAGGAACGAAAGGCAAAAGCATCAGCGTCAAATGAGTTACGTGACGAATCGGTTTAGCATCGTTATGCGTGATCTTAAATGTTAGCGCTTCTCTTCTCTCATTCCTCGTTGTTTTGCCCTTGTCCCACCCGATTCCCGGTGTAATAGCGAAGACTCCGCAGAACACAAATGTAATGTTTAACAGTCTCGGAAGAGAACAGCAGCTTACGATAGGTAGCGAGGCACTGGAAGTGGTAAGGGAATGCATCTACTTAGGACAGGTAGTGATTGCGAATCCGGATCATGAGACGGAAATAATCAGAACAATAAGAATGGGCTGGGGTACGTTTGGCAGGTATTCTCAGATCATGAACAGCAGGTTGCCATTATCCTTCAAGAAAAAACTGTATAACAGCTCTGTCTTACCAGTACTCACGTACGGGGCAGAAACCTGGAGGCTTACGAAAAGGTTTCTACTTAAATTGAGGACGACGCAACGAGCTATGGAAAGAAGAATGGTAGGTCTAACGTTAAGGGATAAGGAAAGAGCAGATTGGGTGAGGGAACAAACGCGAGTTAATGATATCTTGGTTGAAATCAAGAAAAAGAAATGGGCATGGGCAGGGCACGTAATGAGGAGGGAAGATAACCGATGGTCATCAATGGTTACGGACTGGATCCCAAGGGAAGGGAAGCGTAGCAGGGGGCGGCAGAAAGTTACGTGCGCGGTTGAGATTAAGAAGTTTTCAGGGACAACACGGCCACAATTAGTACATGACCGGGGTAGTTGGAGAAATATGGGAGAGGCCTTCGCCCTGCAGTGGGCGTAACCAGGCTGGTGATGATGATGATAATGAGTGAACACCATGTTAGATAAGGTATGGCTAGGTTGGTGGCTAGGTTGTTTGTTCGTTGCTTTTATTTCTTCTTTTGCTGCGCCTCTGTACAGAATCAGCGTAATGCTGGCCTTGGGGCGGCCAGGCTGTATTAAGCCCATGATAGACTGTTCTTTCGGTCAACCAGAACAGCAGTGACAACGAGACAGCACCCAAGCCGTAGGCAGGATGCGAAGTTCAAGTGGATTCTGCGAGACATAGTACCCTTGTTTGCTTCCACAGCGTATCATTGGTGCCGAAGGCTACCGCAGTGATTTCTCAAGTTTAGACCGAAGGAAGGCTAAAGACAAGGTGTCAAACACGCTGTGTTAGTCGGAAGGCACTGTACCCCATTCGTGGCATGCCAGCACACTGCATGCTGCTCTTCACCTCCTTGAATAAACAGTGTTCTTAACTACTTGCGAGTAATCGTTGGCTTATCCAACGAGTTACGCATTTTATTGGCTAATAAGTGAATACGATAGACAACGAAACTGACCGAGAACACGATATTCGCGATTTCAGGCAGCAAACAATGTACAGCAAAACAAGTTGCCAGGTCACTCACCTGGAAGGTTATTGTCCCGTTGTGGTCCCGGTCGAACGCCTGGAACAAGTAATGCGCATACTGGCTAACATCTGCGAGAGAAAAAGAAAAGACCGATGCCCGACGTGAATCTCTTGCTTTTTGTGCGATTCTCATGGTAAGTTGGGTGCAACGCGTAAAGCCCAAGCCACGTTGATCCGGACAACGCGCACTAGTAGCACTAAGTAATTCTTTGTTTTCTATGATAAACAACTAATAAAACTAAAGGAAGGGAAGAAAACTACTGCTGACAGCATGAAACAGTCTAGTCAGCTGATAGTTGAACGGCGGTCAGCAGCAGGGAGAAAAGGAAGAGAGAGGGGGATGACCGAGGTGATAGAGTAAGAGAAGGTAATTATTTGCATAAGTACAGCAAAGTGACTAGGTAAACGTTTACCCATAATTCGCTTTTAAAACACCTTCCTCTAGAGATTTGGCGGTCTAATATCTGCCATGAGCTGGAACTGTTGAACGATAGTATACCATATGTAGTCAGCTAATATTCGCAGGCCGATCCTTCGGCAAAAGAAGGTTCGTACGTTTGCCTTAATACGTGAAGCATAGAAAGCGGTAAGCGGTAGCTAGTGCCTTCTTACGCATAGGAAAGCGCCAAACAGAAGTGCGTGTAAACGGTTGAATCTCTCCTACGGCTTTTCCGAACAACAAGCCCTTATGCGACAAGTTTTTAAAATGCGTCCAACAGGTTCAAAGAACAACATTCCACGCTCTCGTTATTCCCAACCGCCCTCCGACCGATCGGCGATCTCCAATGACACATGTTTCGCACATAATAAGGCTAGACTGTTTCAGCAGCGTAAGTTGCATATGAGAGTCGACGCAAGGGCGTTAGTCGCTTTTTTTTAATGAACAACTGCTACTGCATTATCCTTTTTAGTGCCCTGCCTTTCGCTTGTTGACACCGGCTACAGTTCTCGTAAGAAAACATTTTTCGCTTCGCTAGTTGGTTCATGCTTACACAAACCTTACATAGGACAGAAAAGGCAGACCCAGGTAGCGCTTGTCTTGCGTCTGCCTTCTTTCGTCCCGTCTAATGTTTGCGCCTGCTAATCCATTTGTCTCCTTTCGCCTCTGAGTTTGTTCGTCGCTGTTCACTAGCTGACGAGACAATGTTCCTGTTACTGCTCACACTTCTAACAAGGAACACATTACCTCCGTGTGGGAAGAACTGTGCGTAGATTTCCTTGAAGGTGTTCTCATGTACCACGCCAGTGGGACAGACCTGCACCGCCAAAGGAGAGAGACAGTCATTGAAAAATTTAAAAAAAGAAGAAGATAGGCAATGTTCAGGAAAGAACCACATTACATTTCATAGTACTGGCATCAAACGCCGGGAATCCCATGAGGGGCATCGAATGAGAGCATCATGAAAGGGGCATCAAATAAGGGGCAGCACATAAGGGTTGAGGTTTCGATTAATTAGGAACTCTGAATCCTGCAGCCCGCAGGAAGCACTTCGAAGACCAAAGACACGCTGATGAAGGTAAACAGATAGCTCAACGACACGAAATTGCTTCCAAAACAGACTGCGAAATACCGGTGAAAAAGTTTATTTCACGTAGTCACCGCATGTATTTTTTTTCTTCTTTTCTTCCCTAAAGAATACCTAGATAGCATCTTCAGGCATTTGTGTTGAGTGTTTTATGAATTTATACTACCTGCCTCATTTCATATTTGTTGTCGTGGTCTCATATTACATCTCGCCCTCACACTGACCCGACAATGGTAATGCAATAAGGCTAAGCGCTGGGTGAGTTGTTACACATTATTATTATTATTATTATTATTATTATTATTATTGTTGTTGTTGTTCGTTTTGAAAACATATATATTCTAGAGAAAAGGGAAAGCGAGGAGGCAGGCTGGCAACTGCCACCCGAAGGGACACAACGCTTGCCTACTCCTCCGAAAGGAGGAAGAGAGAGAAAAACATAAAAATGGAAGATAGGAAGGAGGGGAGGAAAGAGGAAAGAAAAGAAAGATGACAAATTCCAAAGAATGAAGTAGAGCACACCGTTACAGGTCACACAAAGTAGGGCAGATCACTGCAAGTGACGCTACTAAAGAAGGTTAAACCGAAGAAATAGTGCTCGATTTATAAACGTGAACCCAAGTTAGTTAATTCTAGAAAAGTGAGGAGAGCGCGCGATGAGCCATGATCGTGTCGAGACGCCCAACCACCGGGGCACAAAGATTCGTCTAGTGTCGTACACCGCCGGCTGAGGACGTGACAGCTTCTCACTAACAACAAGCGCTGCGCACTGAAAGCGGGGCACTCCAGTGTCAGGTGCTGAAGCGCCTCGCACGCAACCGCAAGACGTATGCGCGACGAATTGGCCGCACGTCCTTGTCCGTACATAAACGATACTTGATACTTGAAAAACACGGGACTCTCTGACAAATTGTGACTGTACAGTGCGGGACGCAGGACTGCACGGTGACACTGCGTAAGACTAGGAACGCCTTTGCGGGTTGCGTGACAGGGTCCACAGAAACAGTTCGTGTGTACGTGCGTGTGTGTGTTTAGGTTTTTCTTTTCTTTTTTTATCCTTCTCTCTCTCACCTATTGCATCCTCTTGCCCCTCCTCCAGTACAGGGTAGCCAACCGGAGATAATCTCTGGTTAACCTCCCTGTCTTCCCTTTGCCTTTCTCTTTCTCTCTCTCTCTCTCTCTCTCTCGCACACGTTCACACAGCCAAGCCATTAGCTTGAGTAGTTGCGCTTTAGCGGAACGAGGCAAGCCTCGATCGCGAACGCGGAGTTCGGGAACGTTCCATTTGCGACCCACTGGTCTGGATGGATGCTGCTTAAGTAGGTGGCGAGTAGGCTGGCCCATCAGCATTGTCCTGTGCACTTTTTGTCTTTGTGCATGCGTCTAGTTCGCTTCTTTAATTCCGCGTTTAAGGCGATGCTAATGGGTACACAGCGAGGAATAACTCTATTGTTACAGGCGTTAACTGGCGTAATGGCCTGTAGCCGCCAAGACAAGTGCGAGTAGTCAACACTGACAGACAGATGTTGGCTTACACGTTGAAGCACTCATTTCGTCTACATTATCGCACACGTTTTCCACAGCTTGTGAAGACCGGACCATCCGTTTCAAATGCGTGCACACTGGCCAAATGAAAAGGGGGAGAGGAGGGGGGGGCGAGAAACACAATTGTCTATTCAATCAAGATTAGAGAGCTGCAGAGTGCAAATAGCCAGGACTAAATAAACCCTGCGCATTCGGCATACCACGATCTTATTCTATTTCGTCTGTTATTTTTTTTATTCGCTCGGCCATATAGACAAACACTCGTTTCAGTTACTTCGCCTCTTCATTTCCCCTTGTATTTTCCTGTCGGTAAGTTACGCCCTTAAATCTTTTACTGAACCCGTAAGGGACCCACCGTGGTGACATAGTGGCTTCGGCGTTTCGCTCAAGGTCGCGGGATGGCATCCCAGCCGCGGCGCCTGCATTCTTTTTGGGGGCGAAATGCAAAAACACCCGTGTAACGTGCCCAGGGTGCACGTTAGAGGGCCCCCAGGTGGTCAAAATTATTCCGGAGTCACCCCCTCCCCCTCTACGGCGTGCCTCCCAATCATATCGTAGGTTTGGCACGTGACACACCAAGAATCCAAAATGCCGAAACCTCTAAGGGTTAATAAATAAAAATAATATTTAGATGAAATAAACAAAATTTGCATGCTGTTAAGCGCTAATTTTTTCGCATCACAATTTCACAATTTTCACAATTTCACATCACAATATTCACAATTTCGCATCCCGCTGACCAACGGTCAGCGGGATGCGAAATTATTGTCAGCGTTTGCTGATCCCGCTAATCTTGTCGAGATGATGTTAACTTTAGCCATGTTGCTAGGCAGATAGCAAAGGCAGTAGGAATTCTGGCAAAATTCAACTTCCACTTACAAGCAACTGCCTACTTTCATATTTGTAACGCACTCTTTTGCCCGTTTAAATTATTGCAGTCCAGTCTGGGGCGCAACAACGTTAACAAACCTGAACCAGCTGCTTATATTACAGAACGAAACGCTTCGTCACATTGTGCGCGTTGAAAAATACTGCGCACACAAAATTCATGCTAAAAATGCAGTCTAGTGTCTGTGCTTAACTTGTATCTATTAAATCTAGCCAGAAAGTACAAATGCGATTCAGACAGGCTTCTACGTACGTTTTCAACGTTGACAACACTCACAAGGTCTTGTAATTCACGCAGTAATGATATTTGGAAAATACCCTTTACATGCCCTATGCTAACAAAACAAATGCTTCGTCATACGCTTCCAAAACTGTTAAACGAACTTCAACAATACGGAGTCAATTTAGAAACAACTGAGAACTGTGAAATTTACGCTTTCTTTTTGTCGCGAGGGATTGATGAATTTTTTCGATGTGATTAAGTGCGCATTATGTAAAATTCTACTGCCGAGTTTTGAATTTTTTCATTGTTATAGTTATATAAAGGAACAAAGAATTTACTGTCACGAATACGTGAGTGTTTATCATTATACAATGTGCGCAAATATTTTTGCAAGTATTTCCACGCTCTTACTGCATGCCATGTAAACGGCGTCTCGAAGCTTCTCAATTGGGTAGATCTACTTTTTTTTCGAGCACTCGTCCTCCACGAAAGAACAGACTTGTGGAAGGAAAAAAGTTTCGATTTGATTTAATTTGATTAGATCCTTACAGTGCTATATCAAATAATCTTAACGGAAACGGCAAAATCATCTTGTCGGACACTTCTGCTCTACCTACGTTTGCAGTGGCGAGAAAAGTGTCGCGCGCCCACCTGCTTGAATCCCTGGTACATGAACTTGAGCTCCTGTCGCGAGAACTTGGTGGCCCTGCAGAGGTCCTCGATGCGCTCGGGCTGGCACCGCACCGCCGCCACCTCCACCTCCTCCACGGGGTCGTCGGCTGCGCCAAAAGAGAGAGAGAAAGGAATTTGGAAATTGAACGGGATTCAATTACTGCTGTTCGCTTTTCCCCACAAGCACAAAACAGATTATGCTTAATACCATCCCGTACAGCAGAAGAGAAGAGAGAGAGAAAAAAAAATCCGAAGCCCTGGACAATTCACGCGTTTCAAGATTCATTCATTCATTCATTCATTCATTCATTCATTCATTCATTCATTCATTCATTCATTCATTCATTCATTCATTCATTCATTCTATAATAAGATAAGGTCCACTGCTAGCTGGAATACAGCAAGGAAGGAACATAACGCAAAGAATAGAGCTTCCAATTCAAGCACAATTATAGAGATGAAAAATAGTCAGGCCTTAAAATGGCAAATAGATACGCATGAAAGATTATATATACTGGTGACATATGCTAAATAGGATACACTACATAAAATGTGGTGTAAATAGCAGCCTCTGAATAAAAAAAAGTCGCACTTTCGCCCGAAAGACGAAACATCGATTGCTATGGCAAATTAGTAGACCGCTACACAAAGTAAGGATAGTAGATTTATCGGCCGTATAAACTCGGACATATTCGCTTAATAAATGAAATAACAAGCACGGCGCCAGCGCACACAAGCAAACATGAACACATCACACTCGATGAGTGCGGACACTCCCTTTGAAAACGCAGGTGTGAGTAAGCGCGGCAGCAGCAGCGAGCGAAGTGATCTTCGTGCGGCCTATCGTTTCAGAGGAAGAGCCGCGAGAACACAACGCGCACAAAGGTATGAGCCATCTGCAGATCCTTTTCAAGACACGGCGTGCGCGACCGTGCGCCGCCGTGCAAAGTACGCACTTGTTGGCAGAGTCGAAGCCGCCAACAAGTTAGAGAGAGGAGAAACGAGGAGGAGTGAAGGCGGAGGAGGAGAGTGTCGCTACTTTACGAAGTTTAAGGGGCTCTAATACAAACTAGAGCGCCACCTGCCGCTTCTAGCCAGTGCCAGGCGAAGCTCTCGGCGGAGCGCACAGGTTCCCTCTAGCCTCGGTGGAGCAAAACACTTTGCTGAACACATGGCCTCGGATATCGGGCGTAGCGCGCTGAGGCAGCGAGCGCCTGCCGGTCTCGGAGGCGATAGTGATCATGGGCGTCGCTTTTCGCGGCTGTTTTCGTCTTTTGAGTTCGACGCAGCGACGTAACATTGACCGCCATTTCGAAGCAGGGAAAAAACCATAACATCTGCACATAGGAAAAACAAAAGTGTTTTCATCTTTCAAAACCAACACAGGGCTGGTACTATAGCTCTCTATTCTGGCCTAGGGTACATCTCGCGATATACAATTCCTATGGGTAACAGCAGTTACTTATTGACCGTGTGATATCGACCGAGTGAAGACGTTCGCTCACTGGCGCCGACAAAGCGTACACTGCCCATCAATCTGTAATTTTTAACGCGAGAAAAGAGGCAGTTGGGAAATTCTTTTATTCTAGGACACATGGCTGAACTTGGGGTGTAATGGCCACTTTTTCTCTGTAACAAATTTTCACAAAGAGGCGGCAGCTATGTGACCAAAAGATAAAAGGAAATAAATGTCGGTGAACCATTGAATGTATCGTAGAAACAGCAGGTCTGCTGGAAATAAAAGAAAATAGAGAATTAAAGCCCCACAACGACAAGTGAGAAAGGTCAGGCGGGTGAGATGGTGCCAGCTGGAAGATGCGAGAAAATGGATGAGCCATTTTAGATGGGGCAAGCGAGAGAGCTTTAAAGTTTCGTGAGGGAAGCCGATGCCACTCAACTTACGAAAAAAAGACAGAGAAGACGCCGCGTGGCTTGACGATGATTTGATTGGCCAGACTGCGAAGTACAATGTGCAAAGTGTGCCCCTCCACGTTATTTATGTGTCTGTGGATTTTCATTAACGTTAGAAAGAAATTAGCTTTCTTATCTTCTTGCGTTTTTTGTCTATTCAATTTCGAATACACCTTAGCGCTCATACAAAATTAAAGAAAGATTCCTGCCACCTGCGATCGTGCGAGAAATTCAAAACACACATTGTCACAAAGTGAGACACTAGATAGATAGATAGATAGATAGATAGATAGATAGATAGATAGATAGATAGATAGATAGATAGATAGATAGATAGATAGATAGATAGATAGATAGATAGATAGATAGATAGATAGATAGATAGATAGATAGATAGATAGATAGATAGATAGATAGATAGATAGATAGATAGATAGATAGATAGATAGATAGATAGATAGATAGATAGATAGATAGATAGATAGATAGATAGATAGATAGATAGATAGATAGATAGATAGATAGATAGATAGATAGATAGATAGATAGATAGATAGATAGATAGATAGATAGATAGATAGATAGATAGATAGATAGATAGATAGATAGATAGATAGATAGATAGATAGATAGATAGATAGATAGATAGATAGATAGATAGATAGATAGATAGATAGATAGATAGATAGATAGATAGATAGATAGATAGATAGATAGATAGATAGATAGATAGATAGATAGATAGATAGATAGATTAAACTCGCGGCCAGAGGCAAAGTACGACTAGATGTATTGATGAAATGCTCCTATGACATCGGCTGTTAGAGCTCTGTGTATAGTTACCTCAGTGGTGCCTAGTCCCTACTTACGCCATCATGGGGCATAAAGTCGATTTCGTAACAGGCATAGGCCACCGGTGCTAAAGAACAATTATTTGATAATTAGGATTTACTAAAAAAATTAAACGGCGAGACTAGCAAGGACCAGATCATAACTAATTCAAGCCTGCTGCCTTATTTTTCTTTCTAATTTCCACTCGTTTCCGTTTTCCGATGCGCAGCCGGGATATTGCAGTGTATAAAAAGATATAAACAAAAACAGAAACGAAGTTTGGAAACGAATGCGCGTGATAAAAGCGCCTCGGCTGCCACACTGCTTTAATATTACGCAATTCCGAATCATAAGGAAACACCGAGAGGGCACGTGCCAAACTTAACGTTTCTTTTTTTCTTTTTGGCAAAGCCGGGAAATGAGCAAAGGCAAACGCTTCGAAACTTGCTACCAACGATACAGTGCAACAGGAGTGGGTCCAATAAGAACTTTGCTTGACAAGCCGAATACGAAAGTCGATAGGAGTAGTTTTAGGTTTCGGGTTTTGGTATGAAAGGAGATGAATGAAGCAGGCAATATATATACGTTGAAACTACGATGCTGAGGCTGCAAGTTACTCTCGGCGGGGATATTCAACCGTTCGTATCGTCTTATAGAATGTGACCTGAATTTTCACCGCGTATGCGAACTTCCTAATTAGGCCCTTGGGACGCAATAAAGGCGGCGCATTCGATAAGGATGATATTGCTAGCCGAGAGGCCGGCCGCTACTCGAGAGGCGACTCGGCAATGAGAACGAGATATGAGAACGAGAACGAGACCACCGGGTAATTGACTGCGACCGCGTCCTGTGGCGGCAAGTCGGAGCCACGCCCATACAGAAAGTCACTCATGCAGTCTGTGGAAAGACGCAGCACGAATACATATCTGGGAAGACGGCCCCCTTCCCCCTATGCACTTGCGCTAACGTTCTTTCTTTTTCGTTTCTCAATTTTTACCCGTGCGCGCTGTCTATAGGCAATCCGCTGGATGTCGACGAACGAGAAACAGACAGGGTAACGTCATCTCTCGGTGCGCGTAAAGTTCAGACGAAGAAAAGCAAGTCTTTACGAAGACAAAGCTGCCCGCTGAAATTCTACCTACGAGGGTCGTTCAACAAAGGCTGAGGCTGAGGCTCTGAAAGCTGTATTCGCCAACAATCTTATCCATTTCTACGCGTTTCCCAGTAACTGAAAGGGACGCGTCCCACCGTTTCTACATAGCCTAGATAATGCGAGTGAAGCCGCCATCTTTCGTCGCCTTCTCAAAAATTACCTCAAATGTCTTAACTACGCCTCGTTGCGTGCCAAAGCAAGGTTTCTTTTTTTTTTACTATGACGTGCATTAAGAACTCGGAGAGTGCGCCACTTAGACTGTGGAATGGACAAGGGGACCGTTGCGATGTTGCTGGGAAAGAAAAAAAAAAGTGAAAGTTGCTTTGACATAGAAGAAGACATGGAACAAAGCGTAGTTAAGACAATAGAAACATTTTTTAAGGCGGAAAAAGGTGATTTCACTCATGTTATCTAAGCTTGGTAGAAGCGGTTGGACGTGCATTTCACTTACTCAGGAGCGTATGGAAATGGATAAAAGTGCCGATGAATAACTTAATAAAGATTTCAGAGCATTCGTCGCTGTCTTTATGAATAACATTTGTTTAAAGTATATAGCTGCTCTGATAGAAGGAGAGATAAAAAAGGAGGCTAAATGAGAGGAAAAGAGGGAAGGTTCGCGCAAGCTAAATAGAGGAGCAGGAGGATACGTGGGAAAATAGTATGTGATAAACACCTTCTGTCTGATTGGTCTGATCAGTCCGACTTTATCAGAAAACAAACACTATGCAAACACACGCACTGTCTGTTAAAACAATACATGTTTGTGCATGCGTATAAAAGAGCACCATATATGCATAGACTATCTACATATATCATTGATTCAAATCGCCCAGCTCGTAGCAATCGATGGCAGACGGTAAAATCATCCCATTTCGGCTGCTTATCCAGACCAACTTCACATGAAAATGTATTCTCTAGATTCGTGGTCGCTTTACGAATAAAATTTTCTAAAAGCCCGGTTGGGGATGTCGGGACTTGGGTATGAATAGCAAAAAAAAAGAAAAAGATAACAATGCTTTAGCTGCTGTTAATCTATTCACACATAAACGAGAGGAGGGACGTCTCTAAAGAAAACTCCGCGCTTGCAATGCGAAAGATTTATTCTTTCTGGATCAAGCAGTCAAGGTGTCTCATTGGTTATTCTGTTCGGCTTCTGAAAGCAAGGTCATGGGCTCGACTGCCCACAACGGAAGCCGCACTCAGTTGGGATACGATTCTGAAGACGCGAGAGCACTCAGATGTAAGTGGGCAGTCATTAACACCTGCTCGCTTAATCTGTCACCCTGACAAGAGCTCATGTAGCTATATAACGTTAAGCACAAATGAATGAATGAATGAATGAATGAATGAATGAATGAATGAATGAATGAATGAATGAATGAATGAATGAATGAATGAATGAATGCGTTTGTGAGAGAACCTCGAGTTACCAAAGTCATCTACTTATTATTTCTACCAAGCCATGCCGCCGTATGTTTCCTACATATGGTAACGTCATGGCTCCGCGCAAGGACCGGCATTGCTACTGCCACTATTGTTCTAAACGTATCGCACTTTTGGACACACCGACAAAACACAGACGTAGACAAACACGAACGCTGACCGCCTGATCGTTGATTGATCATTGAACGTCGATTCTTACGCATCTGGTTGCCGTAAGGTTGAGCATTATGTAACATTTGTTTCTTTCATTTCATGTTTTTTTAAAGATATGTTTTGTGGTTTGCATTGTGGACCTCAAAATCTTATCCCTTTGATGTGGCCCTTTGACCTTACCGGCCACTCCTCCCCACCTCCTTTATTTCGCCTGCGCATGCGTTGTATCCAAGCATGAACTTCGACGCCTAATTCTAGCGCAGCAATAAAATTGGCGTTCGTGTTTCCTCCTTTTGTGTTCATCTGTGTATCGACCAGTGCGCTGTTGACACAATGTTGACCTACCAACTAGGTCACCACTATCTTCTCACCTCAACACGTTAATGCTGCATTTCTGGTAGAGCACAAGTGCGTTCCGTAACTACCGTACATGAGGTGAAATTAGAGGGCCCAGCCTTTCTCTCCTACTTTGAAGGTTGTATTGTGTGAAACGTTTCACAGGGCTCCGCGTGCTATATTCAATTTGTACAGTAGCCTTCCGCTAATTCGATTCCGGTAATTTCGATTTTGCGGTTAACTCGATTCCGGCCGGAAGACCCGGCCGGCAGCCTTGCATATATATGAGCCCTAACTTTCGTTATTTCAATCCAAAATTTACGTTTGCCGGATAATTCGAACCTCTGTGGTGACCGACATTAGAGACCTCTTTAGCGGCATCGTCTGTATCGGCGAAGTTCATAGGACAGTGTATGCGTGGAATACACGTCATCTCCCGTCTAAAATGGCTATTTTCTGTCGGCTCTTTAAGATTTTCAAGCAATAACCTTAGCTCACAAAGTCTGGTTATAGTATTTGCCTTATTCTAACACGCGTTTTTCTTTTCATGATGATTGGGCCGGCAGTTGCTTGCGTGATGCCACGATACAAAACACAATACCAAAACCACCTTCACGATGTTGGCATGCTTTCCTGTCTAACAATATAAAACTGTGGTGAAGCTAATTTTATAGATTGCGGCGAAGTTGACTTTACAAAAAGCCGGCAACCATTGCGCAGCACACGTTAAACTCTTGCCCATTTTCCTTGCTAAAAAATAGGGTATACTGTAGATTTCTTTTTTGTTTCGGAGATTTAATGTCGTTTCTGCGTTAGTTTTCTATTTTGGACACACAAAAAATGACCGCGCGCATGACTAAGGGTCATGTAAGAATCGGGAATATACTGCCAATTGAATCCGCGGCGTGTTTTGGCGCTTTTTCAGCATCTCGTTGAATTCGACCCGCCGGATAATTCGATTAGTTTTAGCCCTCCCATCGGTATCGAATTAACGGAAGTCCCCTCTATTTCTTTTTTAGTAGACTCATATAGCCGCGTCTCCGCCCATTTTATCGAAACTCATTCACATAAAGAGAGGCTGGAAAGGCTAGCACTTCTCGACTGCTTTTTAGGGACTCTATCGGTAAAACTCGATTAGTTAGTTTCTCCATGTCGCGCGAGGCTTTCAATTGGTCATTTATGAAAAAAAGAAGAAAGACCGATGACCGCGTGCCCTCCGCATATTAGAGACTGGTTCAACTCCGCCCCTTATTTGGGACCGTGTTTTCGGACGATCACTTTCGGCGGCACACTCGCTAGATTTGGCGCGACCACAGCCGCCGACGCATCGGTCCCTGCGTGGTTGGTTCTTGGCACTGTGCCAAACGCGGCCGTCGAAACGTTGCGCCAAGAACGCTGACGCACGGTACTCACGGCGTGACCTGGCAAAATTTAATGCACCGCCGAAAGTGATCTAACGACGCATACCCAACTACTTCTCTACTACCAAAGTTGCTCATACATTGTCTTTCATTATTCCCTAAGTATTCCTCGAAATTTTGAGGATGACTGCACACAAACAAGTGTAACGAAAAGAAAAGACGCCGACAGCGCATGTCCTTTATGTTAACTCTTGTCAGACTGAAATACTAAAAGTGCGAAACACTAACCGGAGATCCACCCACGCAAAGAGGCCGCGTTTCTACCCGAACTGCTCACCTTCATGCATAGCGCTCGCAACCAGCGTATATCCCGGTTAACGTCACGGTTACGTACGCTGCAGTCGCTGGGAAGCGTGAAAAGCAGTAAGGGGTCTATGGACGCTATCCCGTTCCACTCTTAAAAAGGTGAAGCTCAAGCACCCTCCAAAATTTTTGGATGAGAAAAAAACGTTCCCTGTATACGAATATAGGCGCCGTGCGTCCGCCAGGAGGCGCTAGCGTCTCTTCGCGCGCAGCGCCTCCCATGGCAACCTCGTCGTCCGCTTTGGGGAACTCTTCGCGGACGGTCCGCGCCTCGGATACGCTAAGGCGGTAACAATCCGATGTGACGGGGATCGGGAGCAGTGCTTCCCTTTCCATAACGGCCCATTTTATGACTGAGCATGGCGCCGAGCTTTCATTTTACGAGGTAGAAATATAACAAAAGGCGAACGCGTCTACGAAGCGGGCCGTGTCCTCGACGTGGAGGAGACGTCTATGGCTGCTGGCGTCGAGGTTTCAGGTCACTTCATGGGACGTATTCTGAAACGTTCGCCGCGGCGAACTTTTCGCACTGGCCACGCCTCCGCCGTTGCGGCGCGCGCTGAATGGCTGCTTTGACAAAACCGGAAATTCAGTTGCGCCACCTGAATTTCCGGTTTTGTCAAAGCAGCCATTCAGCGCGCGCCGCTACGGCGGAGGCGTGGCCAGTGCGAAAAGTTCGCCGCGGCGAACGTTTCAGAATACGTCCCCATTCCTGAAGCACGGGTAAACGCGCCGTCTAAGACAGTGGCGCTATCGCAAGAACAGCCGTGCAGCCCTGCTGGGAGCAATTTTTTTTTTGAAGAGCCGTTTTATGCTCTTCATTCTGCATTATAAATTTGAAAACATCTTAAGCGACAGATACATGGCTCACATTGTCATTCATAACGTTTATAAGATCCGCTTGTGTAGTTCCAGATAAATATATTAGTTGTAAACGAGATGCAACTCTTCATTGCATTTCACGTTGTCCAAAAATGGCTTGCTGCATGGTTTTGAATTCTTTGGGGCAGCTGGCACTTTCCCCTTTTTAGTGCGAGAAAAAAAAGCACATTGTAAAGAGTCGTACTAATCAATCCGCATTCAAACAATGTACGTGATTGCTTGATTAGCTATGTCGATATGAAACAGTTGCGCAACGATAAACGCGGTGATAATTAGCAGTTTCCTCGAGAAATCTAGATAATCAGTCAGGAATATCATAGTTTCAAAATGTAAAGGACAGAACCAGACTTATCATAGCCCGCGAACCTATTTGTGTGCAGACTTCACGGTGTTTCGTCTCCTTATTTCCCATTGGGAAGCCACAAAACTTGGTCCTTGCCCAAGTTGTTGGAAGTACTGTTGCATCCCACACTACAGCAGTTGTAGTCACTAACCCCCGTACTCAGAAACACGCCTTAACTCAAAGCCCATGCTTGACTTCATCTCGATGACACGTAAATTGAACCCGCCAAAGAAAACGCACCGAGCGTCTTCGGCACGTTCGCGCCAGGCTTCACGTATAGATCAAGACAAGCATGGGCTTCAAGTTCAGGTGCATTTCTGAAAAGGGGGTTATACTCGGAAACATGCCACCCGCCGTGCCACCCGCTCAGTGGCTATGGTGATGGGTTGCTGAGCACGAGGTCGCGGGATCGAATCCCGGCCACGGCGGCCGCATTTTGATGGGGGCGAAATGCGACAACACCCGTGGACTTAGATTTAGGTGCACGTTAAAGAACCCCAGGTGGTCGAAATTTCCGGAGTCCCCCACTACGGCGTGCCTCATAATCAGAAAGTGGTTTTGGCATGTAAAACCCCATAATTTAATGTTTCTTTTTTTTCGGAAACATGCCGATCCGAAAGTTGAAGTAGAACTTTTTTTTTAAAGAAACGTTACGCGCGGAGGGGTAACGTCACGCTGACGGACTGCAATGTTTCTTTGGTCGAGCGTGCGGTACGATGAAAGCATGTCTGCTTGGTCCGCATGCTGCTCGCGGCGCTCATTGCTCGGCGTTTCGGCCCACACACAACACGTAGACATTGCTTAATGAACTAGCGCTGTTGATGGAAGCTGTGTGGCACGTCAGTACTGATATACAACTACGTTGTACTATTATGACTAATATAGTACTAATATAGAACTACGGTAACTGCGTTGCGCGGCGAGGCGCGATCAGAGGATTTCCCTCTTCATGGACTTCCCGATGAAAACGGCCTTTCCATGATAAGCTATCTGCATCGTCCAAGCCTTTAGAAGGACACCTCGAAAGAACAACAAAAAAGGCTCTCTCTTGCAAGGGCGTTATCGGCAGTTTGGGAAACGTGAACGGTGTCTATTATGACATCTTTTACCATCAATTTCGATGCGTGACGGCGGCACTGCAAACCTAAGCACCAAGTGCGATTATCACTGTCGCAACCCGCTTATCGTCGAAACGTATAGGGCAAATGAATTGCATGACGTCCGCTTCGAAACGACCGACCGAAAGGCCCCATTAGGCGTGGCAATCGAAACCGGCAATCTCCTCATCGACCAACTGCCGCCGGCCGGGGAATGCAGATAGCTTCCCGAGCCGGCGATGCCGATAAAAACCGGCGACCGTCACACCAAAAGCGGCAGGGCTACTACGATTTCGCTACAAACAAATCGATATTTCGTTTCCGTCGCTCTCTTAAAAGCCGCGCACGCCTTCGCTGAGTGCTCGCATAACAACGGCGCGGCGTGTGACGCAAGTTGTGTGCGTGCGTGTGTGTGAGCGTGTGCGTGTGCGTGCGCGTGCGCGCGCGCGCGTGTGTGTGTGTGTGTGTGTGTGTGTGTGTGTGTGTGTGTGTGTGTGTGTGTGTGTGTGTGTGTGTGTGTGTGTGTGTGTGTGTGTGTGTGTGTCGGGCAATCCTTTTCACGCCCTGCATATTCAGCGCTGCTTTGTACGAGATTAGCAATGCTCCGCCAACCCTCCCCCTCCCAGTCCTCCCCGTCTTAGCCCTCCCCCAGCCCTTCCCTGATTTCGATTCAGAGACTTTCTTATTGGAACATCAACTTTTGACGAGACAGACTCCGGGAGAGTGCCGAGGCGAAGGTGGGAAATGCAGGAGTTGATGGAAAAGGAAGCAAGGCGGGAGGCGAAGGAAGAAGTGGGCGAGGGGGGTTTCCATCCGTGAGGCAGGAACGCAATTAGGGGATCGCGTTCGTGGAATAGTGCACGCGTAGGTCGCGCTTGCATTAATTAGGGCCGATATAGGCACGCGCGAGAGGGTCCGTGCAGGCCGACGCGTTTCAGGCGTAAGTGCGTTCGCGCGGCTAAGATACGCGAGACGTGAAAATGAGCCCGACGAAGGAAAGAAAGGAACAGTGCAGCAAGCGAGGCAGACAAGGACAGACAGAAAGACGTCCTTACATTTCGCCGGAGGCGACGCCGGAGTCTTTACATCGCGCCTCTTGATTTCCGCGCCTGTGCTCAGAGAAAGTGGAGGAAGACGACAGTTGCCGAGAGACTCATATAAGACTCCGCGGCGTTGCGTTGTTCGTTTCGTAATCGCTATTGCTGCCACTCCATCATCCCGCCTCACCTCCTACAGCCCCCTCCTCTTCCACCTCTTCTAGCCTATCAGACTAATCTCTCTCTCTCTCTTCCTTTCGTTCTTTCTTTCTTTCTTTCTTTCTTTCTTTCTTTCTATTAATAAAATTTCTGAATCGGTCGTGCTTTTGAGATACTTGTGGAATAATCTGCCGGCATACCACGCTGAGATAACATTTGAAGGCGTCGTGCATGCTTAAAAAAAATGGGAAGGAAACATCACCACAACGGCTTTCCACCTCACGTTCCCACTCTTGAGCTCTTATATTGAGCGACGAATAAGGTCTCCTTCATTCGTACATTTTAGAGGACTTTTGTGCTAGAATTCCGATAGCCGCAATCGGTGAAACAGCTTTCCTTTTCCCAAGCGTTGACGTTTTTTTAGGCGCAAATGCGAAGGAGGCCCGCGCATTGTACAGAAGACAATGGTACAGGTGACAGACGAAACCATTTCGGCGCTGCAGTTCGAAGAGGGCAGTGTCGTAATGGTTGCACTCGCTCGTGAAGCCCCCACGTTACAGGCCGTGGTCGTTGCCACCGCAGTCTCGCGCGGTGACGCGTTTGGCTCCAGCTGTCGTGAATTCTTCGGGCTCCACAGAACTAATTCGCGTGAGCTTGAAAGGCAGTGGGTATGGAAAGAAGGGTGGAAAAGGACGTAGAGTTAACTCCCTTAATTAAGGCAGTGCCTGCCACACTTACAAGATGGCGGACGCATGCCAGGAGAAAGAGCAAAGATCGCGAAGGAGAAGGAAGGGGAGCGCGCAGCGAAGTTTCGGTTGAACAGCTGCGAACGAGGACTCTAACGTGGTCTCCGCATGAGCCAATAGACCTTCCTAACCTTTCCTGGCGCCATTGCGCCAGAGCAACTAGCTACTGTTGCGACATTAACTTCCCTCCTTATGTAACATTAAGACGGAGAGAAGTTAATCCTAAGTAAAAGGACCCCCATGCGGTGGATAAAGAGCCCCTCACCAGACCTTACTGCAAATTTTAGGTTGTGTTTCAATACTCGGGGTAGACGGCAAAGTGGGCTAAGAGGACGGCGGCCATATTAAGTCTCCTTCCAACACCGACCAAGAAGCTAAAAAAGACAGCTTCGTGAAGATATGCATCGATAGCAAAAAAAGCCAGGACACTCGACGAGATGGTCGTCTGTGCACAAGAAAACGTAGCCACGTCTCTTCTTATGCGCCCAGTGCAAGACACGGTGTGTTTTTCATAGGTTCGCACTCACAAAGCATTAAAATTGAGAAATAATAGGTGCACTTCTTTGCTCTTCTTTATCATTGCGAGGTGGGGTCACGTAGCAGAGGCGCCTTTCCACAGTCTTCCAGACGGTTCCAAACGCATTCCATCGGTTGCCCTTGAAGCCGTCTTGGTTGCCTCCTTAGTTGTCTACGTGGACTGTCTTCAGTGCTGGCCATAACTGGAGCACACGCACCCTTGGTTACACACTGTAAGTTCGAGAACACCGTCTAAGGGTAGTTTCAGTTAAATAATTGTTAGGAGTCGTTCTTTATTGGAGGAGACACTCCCTCTGCGTCGAGTAGCCTCCGAAAGCGACGTTCCTTCCCCTCCTCCAACACGGGAGATAAGGGACCACGTCATGTGCACGTCACGAGCCCCGCCTACTCTTATTTTTTCGCTTACTTCTAGCGCGACGTTTTGCACTTCTCGTTTCCTTACTTTAAAAGTTTAAACGTAGGTCCTTGACTTCGAAATTACTGGAAAATATTACTGGCATGCCTCAGATTGCCCTAAATATTTTTACTATACTAGCTTTCTTTTACGAAGTAGTTTCGGTTTCGTCTTGCAAGAGGCTTGTGCGTCGTGTCGTAGTGACGCGGGAGGGGGTCACGTGGGAGCGGATCATAGGGAACTTCTGGCAGTCGGTCAGGCTGGCTCGATCTTCTGCACTCCCTTTATTCGTTGCACCGCCCGATGTAGCCGCACAACGTTGTTTTGAGTGTTGATTATGTTATAGAGCTTTGCTTGTATTTATTTAACCATTATGCCCTCCCTGCTTGGACATCGAGTTCGCATCAGATGCTCAAACAAATAATATGAATAAATAAGTTAGTTGTTGTTCACTTTGTTACGATGTGTGATGGCAGGTAACACCTTTCGTGAACTTAGATGAACTAGTGATGGTCATTATCTTAAGAAAGATCGTTACAATCTCTGGTTGTTCGAGAGTAAGAGAAAAAGGGCATGCATAAACGACAGTACGAGCATGAGGACGCACTTACTATAATGAATGACCGGCGTGAGAGCATATACCTATGGTACAGTGGTCAAATGTATGGCAGTGATCGAATACACCGAGGTGAAAAAATTGTAGCGGAATTATTCTATAACATTGATAAGCTAGCTCTTGTGACAATGGCATGCTGATATTCATTGAGCCCCGTCGGCCTTTCTGAAATCGTCCGGACTTCTCGGCGTGCTGTTATTTTCAGTGACTAATGCATTACGTGTCATTTCTGTCTCCAACCTCCCCTCATCCATTTCCCCGTCTCTGTTCTTTCAAAGGCACGCTACTGCTAGTAAGCGCACCTGCCTTTCTTTCTTTACCAAATCTCTCCCCCTCCATCTCTGTTTCTCTCGCTATTTCTTTATAGCAAAGAAAACTGCGACAAGCTAGGGCAAATATTATGGTGCCATGCACCATACGGGTGCTTTCGTGAGTCGTCACAACCTCTCGCCTTTCGGACTTACCTCACGCTTAAAGAAAACGGAGCATTTGCCTACTTCCCTTATACACCCTCGTATCCGCAAGACAGTGTTCCTGTGACAAATTGTGACTGCGCGACCCCGTGCACAGTGTAACGTTGTGTGTCGCGACGTGTTGCCTTGGTAGACTATAACACTGTAAAACAAGCCGTCACTTTAGCGGTCATGCTTATTTCCCCTCATTTTGACAACCCGTCGGCGTCACACCCGACAAGACATTTTATGCAGCCGTGCACAAAGAGAGAAAAGGACAGTCCCGAACACCACAATAAAAAAAAATGCTCGTGCTAATGACCCGATTCGATTGGCTGCCGCGAGCAGCGAGTCGTGGTGTGCGCCTTACAAAATGGCGACCCGGCGCCGTCTTACTGGCGGTCAAATGCTTGGGAATAAAGCTGCCAATATATTTCCCGTCCTTTACCATAAATATATTTACGGCATATGCGGCAGCGTTGTCTGATATCGTTCACCGGTACCACCTACTGTAGTTACCTTACCTTCCTGTATTTATCCTTCCGTGGCTCTTTTTTTTAAAGATCTTTCTGTTTCCCCTTACTCCTTCCCCAGTGCAGAGTAGCAAACCGGATATCTATCTTTCGGTTAACCTCCCTGCCTTTCTAATCTGTTTTATCTTTCTCTCTCTCTCTCTCTCTCTCGTGTCTCTTTTATCCTTCGCCTGCAGCGTACGGTGCAGGCGTGTAGGTGTCCTGCGCTTATAACCTTTCTCGCCTTTCCGCTACTTTTATTTATATATATATATTTTTATTTTTTACAACATTTATTGCTTATTGCCTGTTTCAGTATCGCCTGCGCTGCACCTAACTATCGGTGAAGCGACTCCATCATTGCTCGTTCAGTTCGGCCCGGCTGTCGACATAACGGTCGCTAATTGCAGCCACTGCAGGTGCAGAGCGGGGAGTGCAGGGCTAACGAGAGCGCGTATGCGTGAAGAATGAATAAACCATGGGAGGGTTGGAAACGACGAGGCCTCAATTATAGGGACAGCGCGCGAGTTATTAATTACGTGGCTCGCTGAAACAGAGAGAGTGACGTTCGTCGATCTGTCGCACGGAGCGCGCGATTCCGTAAGAGCACTACGGGGCTAGCGCGCCCACAATACTCTCGCTCGGATGCACAGATTTATGCAACCGTCCACCTTCTCCGAAAACACACACACACACACACACACACACACACACACACACACACACACACACACACACACATGCACACGCACACGCACACACGCACACATGCACACACACACACACACACACAAGCACACGCGAACACGCACACGCGCGCACACACACGAAGACGGGAACGGATACAAAAGGCAGTCGAACGTACCTAAAGAAACGGCTACAAATAGATGTTCTGTTCATGCGAGGGGGCATGACGATTTTCTCTCGATGAGCTGACGAGTTTCGCGAGCTCGTTCTTGGAATGGAAAGTAAGTCGACCGTGGGATGGGGTGAGAAGAGACGGGCGGGAGACAGGACGAAGGTGTTCCAGGCGATTGCACGGTCACGCTCCAGCAGCCTCGGTTTGGCGCAGCGACGACGCACTGTAGGAGCGGAGTCGAGGAATTATATCGTCGCGGTCTATAACTACGATCCCGTCTCCGGTGCGAACGATTCGAGATTTGGACGGCGCCTAAATGCGTAATTACGCTGCGCCCGTCACGCATAAAGGAGGCGTAGATGTGGGCAGTCTATAAACACACAATCTCACTGCTTTCGCAGTGAGATTGTGGGGTCATTGAGTTTCATGGTCACGGAATGTCGCGTAGTGCTAAGACGTGCGTGCTCTCGATCCGACGGGGAAGATGACCCACCCGAATACAAATAACTGTTAATCTGTCTCTGTCTTTAGCGTACCAAGGCAATGCAGGGGCTAGAAGAAATGTCTGTCGCTATAATGTGCCTCCGCTTGTTCTTTCTACTGCGAGAGTGGGGTAGGGGCTGCTCTTACTTAATGTTGATTATTGATGATAATTTGTAGTTTAAAGAAAAATTTGTTTACACAATCCCTGCGTTCGAAGTTTGTTGTGTCATCGTCTGAACATATGTATGTATGTATGTATGTATGTATGTATGTATGTATGTATGTATGTATGTATGTATGTATGTATGTATGTATGTATGTATGTATGTATGTATGTATGTATGTATGTATGTATGTATGTATGTATGTATGTATGTATGTATGTATGTATGTATGTATGTATGTATGTATGTATGTATGTATGTATGTACGTACGTACGTACGTACGTATGTATGTATGTATGTATGTATGTATGTATGTGTGTGTGTGTGTGTGTGTGTGTGTGTGTGTGTGTGTGTGTGTGTTAAGCTTATATGCGCTCCAAATGGAAGTAGGCGTACCTCCGTCCTACCGAATAAAAAAAGTAAAGCCAGTTCCACGTAGTGAAAGCTGTCAAAACAGCGAGGCTGGTTCTCGTTTTCTCAAGTTTAAACTCGCGTTTAGCGCGATTTTCACGAAAGCCTTTTGTCTCGTCGTCCTCGATTTGCGAGATTCCAGCTTCGATTCCGAATTGCACACACTCTTCAGCTGCGTGAGGTGGTGAACAAACCACAGTCTAGCACACAGTTTGCAGCTGTGGCCGCACTCACGGTCGAGGAATTCTCTCTAGAACCGTCCATCGGCACCCTCCATGGGATGAATCTCTCTGTGTCGACGTCTCTGCTCGGCCTCCTACTATCGTAGTGGGGGGTTAGCTTGCCCCCTGTTAGCACTTGGCTCGGGTTGCCTCCTCTTGAAAGTGGGGGTTGGCTTGCCTCCACCAGCGCTATTGGCTTGCACTTCCCGTTCTCGATCCTCGGCGGTAGCGGCTTCCCTCCGCTGGCGCTTCTCGCTCTCGAAGCTCGAGATGTGCGCGACGTCGACGCTACCGCTCTCCTGCGAGCTCCCGCTGTCGCTCGCGCCGAGCGGAATTCATTGGGCGAAAGGGCGTGCGCCCGCGAAACACCTGCTCCTATACCCCTCTCCTCCCCCTCCTATGGCCTAATACCCACACCTATACCCGTCTCCTCCCCCTCCTATGGCCTAATACCCATACCTATACCTCTCCCCTCCCCTCATATGGCCTAATACCCATATCTACACCCCTCTCCTCCACCCCATATGGCCTAATACCTATACCTATACCCCTCTCCTCCCCCTCCTATGGCCTAATACCCAGTCGAGCCTTCGCCGGGCGGCGAAGGCTCGACTTGGAGAACAGTTGCGCTGTTAAAAAATGACACCACCTTACTCTGCAAAGGTGGATGACCAGCAAAGCTGTATCGCATCACACAGGGTTAGAAAGGGGTACACGTATTTATTTTCCTCATTTGGTAATAGTGGTGACGATACATTCGTGATTACTGTGATGTGCTATGATCGGTTCAATTACAACCTTCGACAGAATCTTGGCTAAAGTTAAATCTATACACGACCGTTGTTGAGTGGTTGAGCGACTTGGATAGGTATGACACTTCAAACCACACTCTTCTAGCACAAACTGAGTGAACCATGTCTTGTCTGATTTTGAAATGTCCTCGTTGAAGTCTCCAACGATGATAACAGGGGTAGTGTCATCACGGCTAACCCATGCAAAGTGCGTGGTCATGAACTTCTCGACATAACACATGGGTATGCCCGGAGATATACACACAATGGATATCGCAATTCCGTCTTTCGTTTGTACGGCACAGACAACCCCGCAGTCGGTGGCACTGTCTTTTTTGCAAGTCAAGGGTGTACGGTTGTGCATACATATTGTACTTTGCGTACATGTTATACCTCCTGCTCGTGAGTCCATATGCTGTTCACAAACGATTCCAGCACATACCCATCGACTTTAAACAGCGAATCTCGATTTATTTATTTCATTAATTATTTATTTATTATTATTGTTATTAGGGGCGGGATGCTTGAAGCCTGATTCCCCACCACCGCGGCTAGGCCCGGTGTTACACTACGTCCGAGATCAGCCCACATTTTTTGCCCGCGGACACGACAAATGCATTGGCAGGTAGAAGTATACAATTTCGCTGTAAACATTAACTCCCGCGTAAAACCTGAAAGCACAATGTCGGCTCAGGGACATCTCTAACGCACACCGATCCCTTAATGGAACTGTTCTCTTAATGATATCTTAATGAAAGTGTTGGGTTTTCTATGATTTAGCATGCGTGTGCCTGTTCTGGCTTAATCCTCCAGAATGGATGTGTGCCAGGAAGTATGTGTAACTGTGATGCACAAGGTGTGCAGAAGCCGTAAATATATATTCACACCTACGTGCCAACGTGACACAAGGGATATAGCACATCGCGTGTTCAACGACATCTACCGGCCGTCCTCGTGCGCTGGGGCTCAAAAATGCTTTCCAAGTCAGAGTGCCGACATGCCCAATATACAGCAGCGCTACATGATATGTATAGAAGCTGAAACCTTTGCTGTGTTTAAACATAACACTTGCACGAAATTACGCGTCACAAAGCCGAGACAATCGTAAACGTCGCCGCTGCAGTTGTGCGGAATTTATTTAACCGCTTCACATAGACTCCAACTTGTGCATTATTGTCGGTGCCATCATCGCTTTTGTTGTCGCTTTGTTGTTGTTGTTGCTTTTGTTATCGTCGTAAGCATCATCATAGTTTCTGTAGTTGTTCTTGGTGTCCTCGCCATCCTGGGTGTCTGTAGAGCGCATACCCACAGCGCCGTCGGTATTCGCCACGAATCTGGTGCGTTGGATCTGAAGGTTCCTTTTTTTCTGTAAGTCCTTTCCTTTCCCTTCTATGGTCGTATTATCCCCACGTCAGCACCCTCGACTCCCATTTCCCTCTCCCGTCCCGCCGATGCCCCGCCATTCCCTAAATTTCTATCAGGAGCGCCCGCCGAGCGCCCGAAGCACGCGCGCACGTCCTTATCTCGTCAGCAGAGGTCTGGCCGTTATACGTTAGCAGACGTTATAGCAGACGTTATACTTCTCAAAAAACAACGGCGGGGAGTCGCCCATGCGTTGAGCGTCGATTGTGGGCGGAGTGCTTCTTTGTTCTCCGGCGGTGCGGTGACGAACGACGCGGGCTTCGGCCGCAGTTGGAAAACCGCGGACAATTGAGTCCCACACAAATGTTGCCGCCGCCGATGCCTCCGCCCGCCGCCGCCTCCGCGTCGTCTGTGTTCTGGAAAGCGCCGATAAGGGCTGCAGCCCGGGCCCTCTCGGCGGATTCGCGAATCGCCGCCCGTTGCGGCTTATTAAGAAACCCTCGCCGAAAGCGCTGTGCAATTATTGCTCCGTTTCGTTGCCGTACTTGATTCAGGCTTAGCTCGCCGCACACTCTATAAAACGCGTCTATATATCGGCGCGAGATATACAGGCTTCTGGCGGGCCGTTGACCCGTGTGGGAATGCCTTACGTCGGGTATCTGGTGCGTGCCTTACTGATTGTTTTTTTTTTCAGCACTGGTTTGTGAAATAATGGGGTGGGGGGGATTCAGGACTAACTAAATAGAACTTTGCTTATGCGAGGAGACAGCGGTTCTGGCTAACGAACGACTTTCCGATTCGGAGGTTTCAAGGCCAAGGAGCTGATGTGAATTCAAGTTTGTAAACGAAAGTGAGGATTTCAACGCCGATGTTTCAAATCCTTGGAGACGCAAGCGACGCATGGCTTTATACTTCGAGTTTGTGTTTGGCTCCCGACGTCTGGTAATCTTTCGAAAGAAATCTGGTCTTCGTTTAAAAAAAAGAAAAAAAAAGATGCGCTACTGAAATTTTATGGATTTACTGGTGTACTCGCGCGATGTTGACTAAGTAGACCCATTTCGTACATTGACGCATTTTAATTACGCAATTCAAACACAAGAGCCTAGAGTAGTTTAACGGCTCACTAGCGTAAAGTTTAGACACTCGATTATTCATCAGTATAGTTAACACACTTATGGTGACGTCCGCCGTAGCGAATAATGCTTCGTCGTAGAAATACAAAGGCACCCAAGATGTTACCATCTTCAATGCACCACCTAAAATTAACTAAATTTGGTTTCAGATTCATTTTATGTCAGTTCTAGTGGTACACTTGTAGCACAAAATGCTGGAGGTACTAAAAGCACCGAAAGCCATAGAAGGCTTGACGGGGTCTGTAACCCAATCGTTCGACTTAGACAGAAGCAAAAACGAACTGTCCGTATGCGGCAAACACGCAATAACAAAACTATACATGAGAAACATAATACTAGTAGTTTAAAGAGTATAGAAACAAGCACAAAAGGGTAAAAGCTTTCTTTGCAAAATCTAAATTTTAAGAGAAAAAAAAACTACAATGACGCAGCAGAAAACAATGATGAAGATTTAGGACAACACACAATGCAATGCGAATGAGATCGTTTTTCGGCCATAGTTAGTACCGAGTCCGTGGGAAAACCCCGAAAAACTGTTTTCAGTCGTGTTATAGCCATTCACTCTTCCTGTCAAATTAGCAAGTTCCTTAATGCTTTGTCTTAACGCTTTGTTTGTAACGTGTCATGAGCAGCGCATCGTACAGGTCAACAACCGCTATTACGTCTAGGTTTTTGCAGGTACACTTGGTACCTGCATTGACCGGAGAATCGACGATCAAACGGGAACCCTGTTGTGCAACCAATTTTGTGCGAAATCAGGGGATATTCCTTAATGTTGAAACCCGTTGTGGTTGCCACAGACTAGGTTGCAAGATAGCCTGATTTCGAGAGGAAAATCGAAATTTTTAGTAACAGTTCTGAGGGGGAAAAAAAGCATGCGCGCGCTGGCATGTCGACCGTGCGAGAAAGCCCGGAACACACCAACGAACGAACAAACAACCCAAATCTCTTCTCTTGTTTGAAGTAGGTGGCGCACTAAAGTCTAGCAGCTGCTTCCTTTGAAGTTATTGTGTGCGTCATTGCTTTTAGTGCTTCTGTAATATCTGACTTCTCGAGTAAAGCAACGAATAGTTGGCTGTAAGATTTCAAAGAATATTTGAATGCGTCATGTAATTTGATGTACAGGCGAGTCTCATACTTTCATGCCACAATATACGACGCATCATATTACACGATATTACACGGTCCGAAAATGTTTACCACCAAGTGAGCGGAGGGACACGTTTCTGCGACCAGGGACCGCCGCACATCATTTGTGGCGGCGAAACAAACATGATACACCGCATACCGGAACCACAGTAGGGTAGAAATAACGCGTGATTTGACGTAATGTTGCGTCCACAAGTTGTAGATGAAGCATGACAGTTATTTCGCAGAAAATGTCGCTTATGAACAAAAAAAAACGCAATGCCAAACGCGCGGAGTGAGGCATCTATTGCCGCAATACTTGCGCATAGCTTCCACAGCGTTACCTGCTATGTATAATCTCAGATTATATGCTAACTTTGCACTCTTGTCAAAGTGATCAATTTCTCTGAAGTTTCTTTCATGTGGAACAGTGTGTGGGCTTTGTGGGCGTGAAGCCAACGCAAAGAGGCAACCAAGTCCTACAGTTTTGCACATCATGGTAAGCCATGCCATTATTTTAAGGGGAAAAAGCTCTGTTAGGCTTTGTTCTTTCGTTGTGAACTACAGCATTTTATCCGCGCGCTCTACTTTGTCATGCTGCTACTACGCAGCGAGTTTCGTCTCAATCCATGCGTATTTCCTCTGTCCTTTTCTTCGCTTCTTTCCTTTAGCGAGCTTGATCCAAAAGAAACAGGCAAAGAGAAGTTCTGAGTGCGCAGTAATTTCCTGTCCCTACGCACCTGGCCTTTGTGGATGTCCACCAATTAGATCCTGCTCGCCTTTTTTTCGTTGTATTCTCCCTTTCGTACAACTTGGGAAACAAAGGACGAGTCGGGCTTTTCACACGTAGTGCGGCTTGTACTGGCCGGCTTCGGGGAAAAAAGAAAAAGAAAAGCTACCCGTCATGCTGTGCTAACTTTGTTGTGTCGTTGTGTCGGAGCAATTGCTGGCAGTATAGACAGAACAAAGGAGATATGGTCATCGTACTGCTGCTGCTGCTGCTGCTGCTGATAATCATGAGCCTTCAGGACATAGCAAGTAACCTCAACGGGACATGGGACAAGAATTGGGTGCTTGTAAGCGCAGATAATCAGTGCAGGAAAATGAACTTGAAAACGTGAAACAGCGTATGAGAGAGACTGGTGAGACCAGGTGATTGGACGTGTATATATAAAAGAAATAAAAAGATTCTTCTAACATTTTAGAACTGTGTAATTTAGGAAAGGCTATAGCAGGAATAGCAAGGAGAACGACAAAAAAATTTTATTCGTAGAAAAGGAGAGAGGTTGTCCTAAGCATGAGCGCCCTAATCTGCTACTCAAGTGAGAATCAGCATGGTAAAAGTTTTGTTGCTTGAATGAAATCTCAAACAGCGTCAAACATTTCTCTGTGGATAAAACACAGTGCCGAGGTTTCAAGAGAAAGTAATGCCCCTGCACTAATGCCCGAAAGTCTTGGCGGAGTGGTACGTGCCCACAACACTCCGCCGTAGCGTTCGCGGTGCAACGCATTGAAGAAGGATCGGGAGCACAGCGGAGGCCGTGTTTAATAGGCCAATAACTCCGCTTCTGCTCAACGCATTAAAGTACTTTTTGCGGCGAAGTATTTCTGAAATAGCCTAGTTTCACTTCTAACGCCTTTCTCCACTTCGAAAAAAGTGGTTCAGGGCACCTTTAGTAAATGTGTTGACAACGACAAGCAGGCATGTCTCGATTAGGTTCAAGTCTCTCGGCCTCGTGGTTATTTAAGATTATTCGACCATTTTTTCTTCGCATCCCTTTCGGTTTTACTAGGTGTCCATAACACACAAAATCAAGAAGGGCGCCGACAGATGGAGTAGCACACTACGGTAGAGAAGTTGCATAAACAGGATCAAAGTGCCTCAGAAAGGCTGGTCCACTTGTGCAAACGTTGGCCAGCCTTCCTTAGGCACTTTATCCCTATTTGTGCCTACCTTCTATACAACAACGTATCCACAAAACGTGTTTAAGCTTCATCCACTGGGCAAACCGCCGCGCACCGAAGCGGTGGTCGCGCGACGCCTCGCGCATAGAGGACGACGAGACAGAGGAACACGGTCTATATAAGCAGCGCGAGAGCTCGGTCGAGCCGGGATTCCACGTCATGGCGAGCCAGCGACAGAACGCGCGTGGCAGGCTCCCACCGAAGCGCCGGCGTTCCACTCAATCCGGTTCCTTCAGGCCGAAACCTCTCGAGCAGGCCGCGAAAGACCGGGTTTCCTCAAGATCACCGACACTCGCCGAGGACGTCGCCTCGAACGCGCTTCCGGCGACGATCCCGGTCGAGGACGACGAGTGTCCCTGCTACCAGCTCCCGCCGAGGGACGCCGAACTCGCCACAGCGGTGTCGGACAGCGACGCCCGAAGCAACTCCTCCAAGCAAAGCGCCCTCGCCGAAGACCTCGGCGCCATGCTGGGCCACGGCCGCTACCAGCTCGAGGCGCTCTTCTGCGCCGCGTGCGCCCACTTCGTCATGCTCTGCCACAACCTGCTGCACAACGTGGCCGCGCCGCACGTCGACCACTGGTGTCGCCCCCCGGCCGAGTACGCCAACCTGACGCTCGCCCAGTGGCGCTCCGTAAGCGAGCCCGTCGACGACCGGGGACAACCCCGGCGGTGCGAGCGTTTCGTGCCGCCGCTCTCCGTCCTGGCGGCCAACCGCTCCACGCTGCCCTGCGACTCGCTCGCGTACGACGTCTCGGCGTACGGCCGCACCATCGTCAGCGACTGGGGTCTCGTCTGCGAGCGCGGGTGGCTGCTGTCCGCCTCGTTCGTCGCCTACATGTGGGGAGCAGCGCTCGGAGCACTGGCCGTCGGTCAGTTGGCCGACAAGGTGGGTCGCCGGCCGGCCGCCCTGGTCGCCACGTTCGGCCTCCTCTGTTGCGGCCTGGGCGTTTGCTTCGCCGAAACGTTCCTGGCGTTCGCCGCGCTCCGCTTCGGCGTGTCCGCCTCCGTCTGCGGCGTCCAGGTGACCACGTACGTGCTCTTGTTCGAGGCGACCGCGCGCGCCCGACGCACCCTGTACAGCGTCCTGGCCACGGGCGTCGGTCTGGCCTTCGGTCCCGTCTGCATGTACGCGCTGGCTGAGCTGAGCCGCAGCTGGGTGGCGACGCAGGTGATCATCATGCTGCCCACGACCCTGCTAGGCGTCGCCGTCCTCTACACCACCGAGGAGTCTCCGCGGTGGCTGCTCGCCGTGTGCGACTTGCAGCGGGCCGAGAGCGTCGTGCTTCGGGCGGCGAGGCTGAACCAAGTCAACGTGCAGGACGCGCTCAACGACTGGCGTTTGCGGACTGCGCAGGCGCCGCCGTTCTCCGTCCCGACATTCAGGAAGGACCTCGAGACGCGGGTGCGAGGCTGCTGCGACGCGTTTCGCTCGCGCCTCCTGCGTCCGGTCGTCGGCGTGCTCTGCTGGTGCTGGTTCGTCGTGCTGCTCTCCTACTACAGCCACGCGCTGATGCGAGCCAGGGTCGGCGTCGTCGACTTGTTCTCGCTCAACCTCGTCGTCATCGCGCTCCAGGTGCCCGGGTCGGTGGCGACGTACCTGTCCATGCGGAGGCTAGGTCGCAAGTCCACCCTGTGGCTTCTGCTCTGCCTGCTCAGCTTCGTCGCCGGAGTGGACGCCGTCGTGCTGTCGGCGCGCGGAGACCGCGACCACGCCGTCCTGTTCCTGTACGCGCTCACCGGAGCGCTGCTCAACCAGCTCATCATGCTCCTGTTCGCGTACAGCGTCGAGGCCTTCCCCACCGCCAGCCGGAGCGTGGCCGTGTCCGGGGCCAATTTCTGCGGTCGGCTGGGCGCCGCGTCGGCGCCGGCGTTGGACAGGCTCCTGGGCGTCGCGGGTCTCGGAGGCGCCGTGCCCGAGATGGCGCTGCTAAGCCTAATGGCGGCGATCACGGGTCTCGGGGCGCTGGCTCTGCCCGATACCATGTCGCTGACGATGCTGGATCGCCTGGAGGAAGAAGCGCGTTCCACCAAGCGCTTCCTGCGTGCGCCGCCTAACTTGGCCAAGGCTTCGACGGCGGGCGCGAACTGAATGCCTCGACGGCAGCAACCGTGCACCAAGTCATCAAGCCCCACTGCACTCTGGTCGTTTCTTTTCCTTCGTCGCAGTCAGCTGCCACAGAATTTATAGTTCCAAATTCTGTTACACCATCCAGGCGCCTAACGACCGTGTTTGAGGCTGAACTTGGCGATATTGCAGCGGTAGCTTGAGCGGCGATGTCTGTGCGCATTTGAGATCACGTCTTCATGCAAGCCAGACTCGACGGCGGCAATTTGAAATGGAGGTTAGAATTCCGACCTCGGCTCCATGGTCCTGGTGGGGGCCCCATGTAGTTCTGAAGAAACGCTTGTAGGAAACTGCTTCCTCGGTTCTTGCAACTATTTTCGGAAGAAATTATCGTGTTTTGTTGTAATTTACCTTACTGACACTTTCTTTTTTGGCTACGTATTTCCAAAGATACCATACCAAATGCAAAGTTTTTTAATTATTGGGAATTGTAGCGTTGTTTCTTGAGAGACCGTGCGCGTGAAAACGAGTTCATGCACCGAGGCTCTTAAAAAAAATTGACTGTTGTACACCGGCAACTGAGCGCGCACTGTGGTTTTAGTCCTGCTGCTTATTCCTAGAGGTATAGCTTCCTGCTATTACAGTGAGGTATTGACGCTGGCGAGTCCTGTAATCAACTCTACTGTAACATGACTTACAATAGTGCGAAAATGAATCCTGTGGTATGAAGTAAGTGTAGTCAAGTATTCGAGAACTTTACAGAAAATGAGCCATTAGTAAAACGTACGATGCACTCAAGTTTCGCAACCTTAATTAGTATTGAAACTAACACTCCTGTCGTGTCGTTTCGACCGGAGTAGGCCTAATAGCTTGGCACCCCGGCGCATACGCGGTAGAATGAAGTAATGGTCACATTGACATATCACGTTGAAATTATTTGGTTTACCTTCTTCATCACTTCTTTACCCCTTCCGTATCCAGATATAAATTTGTTCTGTTTCCTTTTTTTCATATTAGAATGTCTTCTAATCGACACGTCCTCCTTGTTCGCCTATCATTAATTAAATGTTCATCTGAATAATGTCATCAATAATTTCTAGCTTCAATATTTTCGCTACCCTTATCGCTTCCGTCGCCCCCCGCCACCCCCCCCCCCTCCCCGTGTTCAACCGCCCACTCGCTGAACAATCCCCCGGGAGAGATTCCTGCTTCTATCCATATGTAGAGATGTTGTACTGCGCATGCGTCATGTATTGAACAACTGTTCAGGAACCAACTGTTTCGTCGAATCGTCGGTCGAGTGACTGACAGCGCCACTGATTGATCGCTTCGTTCATTGAGTTCAACTTCCAAAGGCAAGACATGTGCGGCCGAGCACAAGGTCCTGGGTTCGACTTCCGCCTAAGGCAGCCACATCCTGGTGGGAGTGGAATGGGGTTTGAAAAACGCCCGTGCACAGTGTTTTAGGGGCTTGCTAGAAGGAATCCCCAGGTGGTCACAAAGTTGAATCACGAGCCCTTCACTGTGCAGCGTTCCTTACTGCCCACTTTGGAGCCTCCGGACGTTAGAACTGGCAAATCTTCAGAGTGGCATTTGGAATTCTGTCGTCACCGTCCCCTCGTCCGCTTTCAACCGTACGTGCACGAAACGTCACGTTTAAGCGTCTTCTTCTGTGTTATGCCTGAAACAAGAGCCAGTCCGCATCCCGAAACTGAATCGCCTCTTTCGGATTAAGGAGGACGTTTTTCCCGCACAACGAACGAAACGAGAGAGCCGACGCTCCAGAGAGCGCTAACAAGAGGCTCGTCGCGGTCAAAGAGTTTTTTTGAAAGAGCGCGTTAACCGCAAGAGGTGGGGTGGGGCTAGAGGGGTGCGAGGGTGGGGGGAGGTGAGTGCGTCTACGTTTCAACGCTCCCAGTGGAAAGCGGTTGTACAGAATGCGCACAAGGGGGCCATTTCAATTAGGCAGATGGACCAGCTACGAAGCCGAAGAGATATACAAGCAAAAAATCAAGGCCAGTAAACTCATCTACAGCTCAGGGGGGCAAGAACGTGTTTCACGCCCAACATTTCGTCATTTTATTTTTCACGAGAACTTGCAGGTTGGTTGAGCGGGATGATGGTGCCCGAGGACTAGGCGGTGGAGGAAGTGGAGGAGGAGAGCGGGGGAGGGCGGGGTTGTCTAACTTTTTTAATCAGAAGATTGCTTCACGCGGCCGTGCTACACAAAAGAACGTAGGCATAAACGCTACGATGTTCTAGAGACAGACTTAAAAACAAATACACGAGAACTAAAGCTTGAAGAGCGCCTACGCCGCTCCAGGTCTAATGAACTTAAATGAGAGGGTCGCCCCCCCCCCCCCGCCCCCGTCCCGAGGGTTCACCTGATTGGGAAACACCGCGCCATTTAGATCACGCTTGCGAGCGGTTTTGTCATGTCGTATGCAGTGCAGACGGTCGGTATGGGAAAGAAAGAAGAAAATCACGCAGGACAAATCGGCGAACTCATTAGAGTCCAACTGCTGAGCGGGAAAGTTCTCGTCTCTTCATCATTTCTTTCCAAAACTCAGATGCACTCTTTTACGACCTATGTGGGAAAAAGACATTCAGTTTCGTTTATGCTTAGACGCACTGCTAAAGAGTAAAGAAAGGACACATGAAAAAAAATGCGCACGAACAGGCTACGTGGATGTACAGGTCGCCATTATCCGTAAATAGCGCTACGACGCATGAGACAACACGTCCCGTTTTATTTCGTAGGGCTCCAACCGGGCAAAATTTACTGTAAATAAGAGAAAGAAAACTGTCGGCACCATACACAGTATTGTTTGATTGTTAAGGTTCGTTCCAGGTCATCACTCAAAGGAAAACAAAAAAGAGTGAGTCCACTTCAAGTGGTCAAGCTCCGATATTATTCCGAGTAATAACGCAGTTCCCTTCAACGTGCTTTTTGGCTTGCAACATCGGCCTGCGAATACCGCGAGTTATAACATTCCTACCTTTGCGTGCGCAGATGCGAAAAAAAGAACAACTTTCTTTTGTGTAATGCAGGACGTCTCAACCATCGGGACTCCGAGGGGGGGCACACCGCGACGCAGTATTTCTAGAGCAAGAAAGAAAAGAAATAAACTTTGCACTCTGTTATTCGTAATACAATATCGCTTTCTTTTCTCCAATAGACCATACAGAAAGAGCCGGTCTTCAATACATTTCCAACAATGCCGCTTATGAGTAGCGAAGGAACTTTAGGTTCATATTGAGAAACTTCAAATATCTAAGGGCGAGACCGCTGAAAAAAAAAGAAAAGGATGAAAGCTCCTTATGCAGATGCCTGAAAAAGGGGAGCCAGTATAACTGCATGCCTTTTCAAACACACGGGGCATAAAACGAAAAGAGAGAGAGGGGGAAGAAAAAGTAAGCCGCGGTTCCCGGAATAGTTTTGAAACTAAAGTTCTAACTAGTTCTTGTAAATGGCGTAGATGACGACTCGGTTTCGAGAAGAGCAAGAGGAACACACTTAGAAGGTGTAATTGCGCGTCGCCTAGAGGGACCCAATAGAAAAGCAGCTAACAAAGAACATTTCTTCGTTATTCGCGGGTTTGAAGCTAGAAAAAGAGAGCTCCGCGGACTACTTCAGTGCGAACGCTCAAGCAGACGTGCTCGGAAAGAGCAGACGACAAGGAAAAGAAAGAAGCAGAAGCGGGATATGGCTTCTGAGAGGAGGAGCAGACAACGAAATATAAGCGAAAGCAGACGACAAAAAGGAAGTAAGCGAAAGCAGACGACAAAAAAGAAGTAAGAGAAAGCGAAGGCAACCTAAGAAATGCCAGAAATTCGTGAACAGCTTGAGGGGCGAGAAAACAGACTTTACGACAATGGGAAGGGCCAATTATAGTTTCCGTAGCGATTGCAGCGCAGAGTGTGGCGCTAAGAGGGAAACCGAGAGACAGACGGCGGCAAACGGAACCAGACAAAGATCGACCCTGGGTCAGAAAAACGAAAACTCTCGCAACGGGCGCTCCCCAACAAAAGAATGCGAACTTCAGATGCCTCGTGTATAGGCTACGGAAGGAGAGGACACGAGGTGCCATACTCCTGGACACAAACGCGGGAGAGAAATATGTGCCGGATCATACAAAGGCGAAGGATAAACGGCCGTGACAAGAACAAAAAAAAAACAAAAAAGAAGGCAAAGAGAACGTCGGGGCACATTCCTCCCATTCCAGCCACCAGTCAAAAAAAAGGAAAAAGGAAGAAAGCCCTTCCGTAAATGGTAGAATGGTATTTTTGACCTCGTCGGCCCCCCTCTTCCCTAAAACCCGCAACCCCACATTGCACCCTCCAAACCCTATTTGACTGCGGGTCTCCGGCGAGGGAACTGAAAGCAAAGATCGCCTCGTTTCGCATTTCAGAAGGACGCATCGTCGCCACGTTGGCCGCGTCCTTTCTTCAGCATTCGTCCATTCATTAGGGAGAAGTCCTCGCCTTTCTTTCTTTCTTTCTTTCTTTCTTTCTTTCTTTCTTTCTTTCTTTCTTTCTTTCTTTCTTTCTTTCTTTCTTTCTTTCTTTCTTTCTTTCTTTCTTTCTTTCTTTCTTTCTTTATTTCCCGTAGTCTGCGTTCTCATCATTTTTTTTGCCAGCTTTATGTTCTTTCACAATCTCGCTGGGACTGGCCCAATTTACGCGAATATGCGGGATAACTTCGAGCTATCACGGCTACATATACGGGAACGAGTATCCTCAGGGAGGAGGAACTGCGACTGCTGGAAAGGCGAGCCGAGGGAAAAGTCACACGAGGCCGGCGAGGTTGCCTTTTGTTAAGGAACCGCGACGCAATATTGGAAAAGGCGCTTCACCATGGCATCCGAGTTTTGTAGCGAGAAGAAAACGAGGCATTTTGTAAAGGAAAAAAAAAGGGGGGGGGGGCGAGCAACTTAATGCCAGGCGAAAGAAAGAAAGGAAAAAAGAAAAGAAAGAAGAAAATATATGGGAACGAATGACGAAAAGAAATCTCCTGTCGCGCGCCGCAATATATTTCCATGCGACGTTCGCTTTCCAATTGTGGTCGCTACGGCTCGGAGAAGCCGACAGCTTGAGCGGTTAAACGCTTAACCCATTCGGGTACGAATTTCGGCAATAAAGCGAAAGTTTTATATTACGTTCCGTCTGTAACTAAGAAATAAAGTGAAAAACAAGAGAATAAAGAATAAAATACCCCACTGGAATTTTTCGGCAGTAAATTACGAAAGCTTTTCTCATGAACCGCCAAAAAAAAAGAAAGAAAATGAAAGCTCACTGTGTTGTATAAGCAGCATCTCGTTCTTTCGAATTTCTATTTAGAAATCACACTGATGTGAAATATGGCTACCCGTTGTCTGTAGACCGTTTTTGTGCCACCCGAGGCAGCTGACGTGTAGTCGGCAGCAGGCTCCGAAAATGGACGCCGAGGGCTACAGCCTCTCCTCCTTGTGACGCACGAAAAGTTTTGAAATACTGCGGAGACTCATGTGCTCATTTGCTGCGCAAAATCGACGAAATAGTTAAATGGCATTGCTGGCACTCACATTTCCGGTAATAGTTTTGTTGTGTGCTTTTTTTTGCGCTATGTCGGATAGTTCAGTTGCTAAGCCCACGATTCCTACAGGAATTATTTGATTCGAAAACGTAAGGAATTCTCCGTGGATATTAGACATTCTGTAAGCGTCACGTTGACACTGTGTATGATGACTATGTGGCACATTCTAAGATTGTGCGACAGCGCCCTTAGAGCCAGTTCTGCGTTGGGTTTTTTTCTTCTTTTTCTCCAATCTTTCGCACCCCTTTCCCCTTCCTCACTAAAGGGCCGCCAATTGGAAATACTCTCTGGTTAACCTCTCTGTCTTTCCTTTGCCTTTATCTCCCCCTCTCTCTGTCATTGTTAGTCGGGTACAATTCATTTGGCCCTCTGCTGCCTTCTTATGTTGTACACGACCATAGAAAAGTACAATGCGAAGAAGCAGGGAGTGGACAAAAGATATAAATGTAAAGAAAAATCAAAAGAGAGTAAACAGAGCACATTCTTAAAAATGGCGGCAGAAGAAAATGGGATACGAAAGAGAATGAGAATTGTAGAAGAAAGTCAAGGAAGAGTAAAGAGAACAAATTCTTAAAAGGGAGCCAGAAGAGAATGGTTGTATATAACAAAAAAATCGAAAGCGCAAAGAGTCGAGAGAGCGTAAACACATGACATATTTAAAAAGGGGCCGTCAGAATAGACCGGGAGTCGACAGAAAAAATCAAAAGCGTGAAAAGAAGTGTCAAAGGACAGTCAAGAAGACAGAAAGGCTGCGAGATGGTGCTCAAAAAAGAAGTATCAGAGGAGAGCGTGTCGGCTATATGCAGAATAAACGCGGTTGCAGTACATCGAGGCTCGGAGGTTTAACGCGCGCGCGATCTCGACGCATATTGAACTTTGCGCAAGAGTCTTTGTGCCACGCCATGAGCGCATTGCTCAGTTACGGGGATAACAAAACGTGTTGTTATGAAGCGCATGGAAAAAAAAAGAAAGACGATTGCCAAACGTGCGCGGTAGTCAGGTATAGGGATTGAAGGTGAAACGGGTGACGCCATTTCTGCAGCGTGTGGCCTATAGGGAACCAGAAATTCGAAGTGCATATATGTATCAGCAGAGCAACCCCCAATACGACCCCTCAGTTACCTGTCATCTAGCTTTATATATATATATATATATATATATATATATATATATATATATATATATATATATATATATATATATATATATATATATATATATATATATATATATATATATATATATATATATATATATATATATATATATATATATATAAGCACTCCGCACTTATATTTATATTGTGCGTGTAGGTGACAGGAAACAAATCCAGCGTGAGAACGTCTACAAGACGTTTTTTGTAGGCCTAGATTAGCCACGAAACTAAATTGAAGAGATCGGCTTCTTGGCGCCGCAGTTTAACTTATCGCATAGAGTAAACTGAAATTTCGGTGTATCATTATTAGTTATCATATTATATTAATTACTATTAACATATTATCATTAATTACTATTAGTTGTGGTAGTATTAGTAGTAGTTGTAGTAATGTAATTAAATTCTAGGGTTTTACGTGCCGAAACAACGATATGATTATGAGGCACGCCGTAGTGGGACACTCCGGGCTAATGTTGACCACCTGGGTTTATTTGATGCGCACCTAATGCACGGCACAGGGATGTTTCATTGCATTTCGTCCCCATCGAAACGCGTCCGCCACTGCCGGGATTCGATCCCGCAACTTAAGGGATTAGCAGCGCAACGCTAAAGCCATTACGCCACCACGGCGTGTTAGTAGTAGTAGTAGTAGTAGTAGTAGTAGTAGTAGTAGTAGTAGTAGTAGTAGTAGTAGTAGTAGTAGTAGTAGATGCAGCTAGGAAATAGTAGCAGCAGCGCGGACATCATACTTCTGAAAGTAAATTTTTCGTGCTTACCTTTGCCACGGGCAAGCTCAGCTAAGGCGATAAATTCGCGGACCAAAGCCGCATTTTTATTATGAGGCATGCGCCAGTTCAATCATCAATCAACAGGTTAGTCAGATAGATTTTTCAGAGTAAGACAGCAGCGAGTAGTACTACTGCAGCAGCTGATGCAAAAGGAAAGAAACAACAATAAGCAGAGTTGGCGTGGTTTACGCGAGAAAAGCATAATGCTGATGGTCAATTTAGGCTGTTCCGTAACGTCGTGGCGTTTTCAGAGCGCGAAAGGGGGAAGGCAAGGAAATCAAATACATGAAACAGAAGGAAAGGAAAGAAAATTCACCGGGCAGACGCCCGAACGGAGAACTTTATACGCCCCCCAAAGCTGTTGCACTGTTCATTATGCAAACACCCTCCGGAGGCGCCAAAGCCCAAACCGGGAACCGCGCATCAGTTTTCCAGCTTACTCCGACCTCGTGGCGCACTCACGCTGGGGGAAAGAAAAGGAAAAAAGGAACAACACGTCCTCATTTTAAAAGGATTAAAGGGAAGGGTAATGGTAACTAGCGGCCGGAGGGAGAGAGGGGGAGAGAGGTATCCCGAAAGAACCAACGAGAAAGGGTCACTGCTTCCTTCCCCTTTTCGGCGGACGACCGTTGTAACCTCATTCGCGTTTACGGTTGCGTGGCATCTCCGTGGCTCGCAAGTTCGCGTCGCGATGCCAGCGGGTCGCTCGTCCCGCGTCACCGCGTTTACGGCCAAGCGTCCTGCATTCAAATTGCGTATTACGCGCGCTGCTTTCTTTTCTTTTTCCGCGAGCTTTGCTGTCACCGCTGTCGTTGAGAGCGCTTGAGCATACATTTCCGCCCTGTCCAATCGCGTAGGGAGTCGTCTTAGAAGATGCGTCTGTGCGTCAGAATCAACGCTTCGACGCAGACGATTTCCCATGAGAAGTTACTCCATCTCACAAGTCGTCTGCACCCTTATGAAAATGGATTTAGAGTTCCTTTAGAACTCCTAATGAGTTCCTATGGAGTCAAAAGGGACTCTATAGGAACTCGCGATCTATAGAGTCGTCTGCATAGAATCTCTATAAGAAGTCTATAGAAACCTTTCTATAGAAACAAGTCATTTCACACACAATAGATGTTCTATAGAGGGTGTATTGACGTCCTATGTACTGAATTCTATAAAGTAATTTTTATAGAATGCCTTTAAAACTTCTAACGCGACCTGTCTATAGAATGGCTCTCCATTCGTTCTCTATAAATGTTCTATAGAGATTGTATTGATATCATATGTACTAAATTCTATAAAATAATGTCTATAGAAAGTTTTTAACACTTCTAATGCGGCTTGTCTATAGACTGACTCTCCATTCACGCTCTATAAGCAGTCTATAGAGGGTTTATTGTCATCATATGTACAATATTCTATAAAATAATGTCTATAGAAAGTTTTTAACACTTCTAATGCGACTTGTCTATAGACTGACTCTCCATTCACCCTCCATAAATGTTCTATAGAGGTCGTATTGACATTTTATGTACCAAATTCTATAGAAAATGTTTTATAGAACGTTTTCGGAAACGTTCTATAGAGGTCGTATTAACATCTTATGTGCCAAATCCTACAGAAAAATGTTAATAGAACCTTTTCAGAACTTCTAATGCGGTCTGTCTATAGAATGGCTCTACATCCTCCATAAAAGTTCTATAGAGGTCGTGTTGACATCTTATGTACCAAATTCTATAGAAAAATTTATAGAACGTTTTCAGAACTTCTAATGCGGCCTGTCTCTAGACTGGCTCTCCATTCCCGTTCTAAAAGTGTGCCATCATATGGTATACGTACTGAGTTCTGTAAAGGAACGTTTATAGGAAATTAAACAAGCTAAAGTGCGGCCTGTCTAAGAACGGCTCTATATTTTCACTCTATAAACAGTACCCAGTATCCAGTGCATCGCCGGATTATGGGTCCAGTGCCGCGCGCTGGATGCATGGGGCGCTGGGCAAGCGCGGCGTACTGGGAGGCGCTGGTTACTGGTGCGAAAAACAGCTCTAGCGCGTTAAATACGCGGTGCCTGGACACCGTATGTCTTTTTTTTTTAATACAGAAAGCAACAGATAGCGTTTTAGTACAATATAAATCGAAAAAATGAACATGTAAAAACAGAAGTGCTCTGACCAGGATTCGATCGTCGTACCTGCAGATCCGCAGCCCGGCTCATTACCGCTACGCCACGTCAGCATAGGAACGTGGGCGGACAATTTAGCTCATCAAAATCGAGAAGCAGTTTTAGTTTCACAGAGAGGAGTCTTGCACAGACGTGGTAGATGCGCTATCGGCCAGCAACTAAAACTCACGCCTGTAACACAAAGAAAAATTTGCTCTCCGTATTCAATAGTGTGCTCGGAAGTGCCATAACATCGACTGCGATTGGTATTTTAGCTTCGAAAAAAGTCCTAAATGAACCACCGACCCGGGACGCTGCATGAATGAGCTGTTACTGCCGATTTCGATAGCCGTTTCTTGTTCTTCACGCGAGGGGTATGCAATGTTTTCTTAGTTCAGTGATGCCTTTCAGTCTACACGTCTGTCTAGCCATATATATTCGTCAGAGAAACGCAGGCTAGTGCTGGGAGCCTTCGGCGACAGCACATATACCTGCGTTTATGATGCGTCACATCGGCGCTCCTCACTTCTTGTGCTGGCACTGTAGACATGAAAAAATTGTTTATTTAAAAGCACCGATGCGAAATCTGAAATATAAAGTAATTTATCCTTTTTAGACTTCTTGATTCTTGAGGTTAGACGCGCCGATAGCGTGCAGACGGACTCGGCGGACACGCTATGCCTAAGCTTCGATGGGGCTGATCTCGGCGCGGGTAGCTGGCGAAAGCTAAAATGTGTGTATTTGAGCCTCAGAACTCTTTTTAGTACAATAGGGAAAGTGGAAGCGCCCGAATCGCCTCAGCCTTGTTATCGGTGCGATAATATCAAGCAGCGGTAGGCTTCGAACTCGGGGTCCGTTCGAGCGCGTCTGAACGACTTCTGGATTTCATGTCCACTTCACAACACTGCGACAATGGCGATAACTCCCAGTCATATGTTACGTGCGAACTACTAAAAAAGCGGCGTCCTCTGCGTTTGCGTGGTTTCGTTAAAGAATTTAGCTGTCCGCCCTGTCAAAAGGCAAAATGCAAAAAACGAAAGTGATTTTCAGTGTCACATGTGCAGGAATAAACAAGGCAGCTCACGCACCTTTATTCCATGCTGCGACACGAAATAGTTCTATGACCCTAAGATATAGCGTTATTTAGGACAAGATACTAGTATCAAGCCATGAAATCGTATAAAGCATTTAATATTCAGCAGCGCTCGTCCTTGCGTGCTGGAGCCAGCGCGGCACAAACACAACCAGCGCCGTTTCCAATGCGAGCGTCTCTTCCAGTGTGACCCAGCTCTTATCAAGCGTTCTCACTGGTCTCGAGTGAGTCCCAGCGAGCGCCAGCGTACCCAGTGCGATCCAGTGCTTAAAAAAAAGAAAGAAAAAGAAAAAAGAAAAACGCGCTGGTTTCACACTGGAAGGCACTGGAAGACGCTGGTTCTTGCAATCGGCATTTCAGAGGTTTTTCACTATCAAGTAAGAGCATCGTTAAAAAGACACTCATTGACCAAGGCAAACATCACACTAATCGAAATTAGGAAAACCAAAGAAATATAACGGAAGCGCGCATTGTGGTTTATATCGCATATGCAGGTAAATCACAAAGATGTATACCAAGAAACACTAAGCAAAACTGCGCCTTAGCAATCGCGTCATATCTATTTGCTGGCATGCAGTGACTGCAGCACTTGGGGCGGAAACAGATCGAACGCCGCCGCACATTTCTGGCACATACCACTCAAATGCGACAAATGCACGCTGCAGAAACGATTTTTTTTTTTTCAAGGAATCTTGAAAAGTCACAGACCACATGAGCGCGATCTGCGCATGATAAGCGCATCGCCACGAAAGCAAGATAGGGAACACATAAGCGTAACCTGTGCCTCACGGGTAAAATTAAACATCATCGTATATACGTTGCTGTGCGACGGACACAAGCGCACGGAAACATCACACACTGCACACGTGTACCTCCGAGGTTGTGTCGACAATTTCTGGGCTACATTTAAACGACAGCAGGAAGTTACTTCAATGAGAAACAAAGTGAGGGCGCCAGACACTGCAGGTAACGGCTGCGCATAAAGTCAGTTAGGGTTTTAAGGCCAGTGACCGAGGTTGAAATCGTTAAAATCACACCGCAGCGATAGCTTACACAGGGTAAATTGTCGAGATCTTGAAGGCCATGCTTTTTGCTGACTACATGTGGCATAAGCGATTCAAAAGCAAGAATACTGCATGTAATTTATTTCTACCCTAAACTATAGCACACAATATGAGCACGTCAATGTTTCTTTTTGTCTAGCAACATATGTATGTAGTTCGGCTCAAAGGCCGGCTCAAAACAGCACAAAACCTGCTGTAGTGGGTATTATTGTAGGAATCACGGAGGCCACAGCAGCCGCACTATTATACAGACGGCGCTGGCGGCGCCGGTATTTTCGTATTCAACGCGACAGGTAGAATACGAAGATACGGCGTGTTGTTATTGCTCCGTCTTCAACGGTTGTCGTGCGAGCTGCGTCGATGTGTTTGTTTGATCGTGTGTTATTAGGTTTGCTGTAATGAAATGAGACGTAGTTCGCGTGCACGAAAGTGCCAGAAGATGGCTTGAGTCTCGCTGTAAGCACGCCGTATGCGTGGCGCGCCGGCTAAATGTGGACCAACGATTTTCATGCCACGGAGTGCGTTCCCTTTGTCTCCGCTTGTGTTCGTGGAAAGTTTGGTGGACGGCGCAAAGAAGTAATGCGTATTATTAGCGCGCCTCAGCTCGTCCACTACCCAGTGGCTTGTTTGCTGCAAGTAACATCGCAGACGCATCACTGGAAACTTGGAGAGTGCCTTTCGACCTCGTCGTACTGTTGAAACGGTAAGCAATCGTGCTCGCCAACTACACGTGCGTTCATCCGTGTTGTGTGTGCTTCCCGTGTGTGTATAGAGTGCCTTGCGAACGTAGTAAGTGGAACACCCACGACAACAGTGAACCCTGTGCTGTTGCTACGCGCTGGTTGTAAGAATTGTGTACGCAACTCTATTGCCACAGTGCGGAATTGATAATCCTGATAAGCGTTTGCTTCCCCAGAGAAAAGTTTCGGAAATCGTGTTCGCCTTGTGCAGTTGTGCGTGAGCTCCCGCTTGTCTGCTAAAGTTGCATAGTAACGACCCGTCTACCTCTTCATCGATTCTTTCTTCAATGACGTTTCCTCACTTAGAGAATGTGCACAACGTCGAAGCATTTATGCTTCCGAGGTTTTTGGCTAACGAACAGTTCTAAGAAAAAAATGTAAGCCAATCACAGCATGCTACTAGTACAGCTTTATTTCCAAGGCAAGATGTGTTGACATAACTGACTTAACTAAGCATTACAGGGGAACGTTGCCTGTACTAAGTAACGGAAAAAAAACATTAAGTTTAGATTGTAATCTGCTGCTGCGGTGCGTCCAAAACTTTATTCGATGTAGAGGTTCGCATTGTCATGACATTCGATGATTTCAAGCATTTGCTCTCTTTCCACATTAGTGCAGACATTGTTTTCGTGACTCTTTTAGGTGCTGATTGCATGTTTTCACGATATCACAGCTTTATTGTGCCACTGCTATAAGCTAACATAGAATTGATTTTGTAGTGGCGAGGCCGTGACCCACAACATAAACTACAAGATCGAGGAGCCCCAAGAAATGCAGACCCTGTGGATATATGGCTGCAGCAGCATGGCGTGTGATCTGGATGGTCATGACAGGTGTGTATGAAATGTACGTGTTCCAAAAAGGGTGCTTGGTGTCATTCATGGTGAAGTTTGTCAACACATTACTTAATGCAGCATACTAAAGAGACTAAATATTTATGCAACCTTATTGAACTTGATACCTATTAGTGTGCATAGCCATTATGCCCACATGATTGTGTTGTGTATAAAACTATACCCAACCATTCCTGATGTTTAGTATTTCTTTTGCGTAAGTTGCTTACCTGCAAGTTACATATATTTTTTGCTTTGTACACAGTGTATTTATGACTTTTTATTGGGGTTTTATTCTTTGAAAACTATTTCCTATGCTGTACCCCTATTTGCATAATTTTTTTCTGTGTGTGCTACAATCTCGTGCAGTTTTCTGTGCATGTAGGAATTCGAAGGGTAGTGGACTAAATATGTCGCAGGTCTAAGCACGTAGTGTGCACATCTTTGTTTATCATTGATATCTTTACAGTTACTTCTCTGTTCTCATAGTAACAGCCACTGCCAAATACACATTTGGTGAGCTTTAATTTCTTGAAAATTAATATGAAGGTCAGTATTTACTAAGCTGCATTTACTTCTGTAGTACATAGGCACAGACTGATATGGATACCTTGTGACCTACACAGGATGCCTTTTTTGTTTGTTGCATTAAATATGGGGGCTCACCCACATCTCTTACTATATATGTGGTATGCCTCATCGATTTCACTTGTCTGTTTTTACGGTGGATGAAAACAGATGAACGATTGTAATCCAACGTGAAGCCCCGTTGTGGAAATGTACAGCCAAGTTGGATGACCATACTGGTCTTTTAAATGAAATATAGTGATCTCTTATACACATAAGATACCGGCCAGTTTGCCCTATGTACGCTTGACCACATGTGAAAGGGATACAGTGCACTCACTGCCTGTGACACACGACAAATTTGGTGGTATCTTTCACCGAGCAAGCCTCCCTTGCCCGCTTGCCTTTCTCAATTCTCTTGCACACTTCTGTGCATATGGCACCCTGACAAGAAAGGCTTGCTTAGATACCACTAAATTTGTCTTGTCTGTCAGGGGTAGTGTAGTCTATTCTTGTGATCATGTGTATATTTGGTCAAATGTACATGCAACAGATTGGCCGGTGCCTCAACACGTACCTAAGACAGCACCATAATTCACTCCCCGGATCAGTATGTTCATCCCACTTGACCATGCACCGATGGGACTGGGGCTGCGCGCCAGATTTAGACTGTTCATCTGTTTTGTTCAGCTGCGGCAACCAATTGACCAACAACATCGCTGAGGAATGCCACATAAAAAGACTGGGTCACAATCTGTTTACTGAATTGTCCGCAACCTTCGTAGTAACAAATTTGTTTGTTGCAACTAGTTTTAGGCACGTTATTTCTTGTTAAATTTTCTGCTTAACCTATAGAGCAGTTATGCAATCAATTTTCAAAGTTACTTGATTAGTATAATTTTTGTTTTCTGTTTTTCACATGCCAGGTTGCAAGAAGGACCCTTTTTAATTAAAACTGAATTAACTTTTCAATTGCAATTGGGCAGGCTTATCATTGCATTTAGGATACATATCAGTGTACATACCCGTACTAGATTAGAAACTAATTGTTTCAATAACTCAAAAAGCACGAATATACTGTGTCCATTGTATCTGACAGTGACACCGCGACTGTGTTCCAAATACCACAAATTGGCAGTTATCCATCATAGTTTGCGAAAACAACTTAAAACATTATTGTTCCCCATACAATGCATACTTAGATGCATCGTCATGATTGCCCAGGCTCCATGTGAGAAATTTATTATTCGCATATTAAGCATAGTACATACCAACTATGGCTAATAGTGGATGGAATATTAATTTTGTCTACCGCTCAGCAATAGAAGCCAGTAGGTCATTCCCTTCTTTTAAAAAAAAAATTTTTCTGTGCATAGTGTGACATCTGTATAGGACTTAGCTCATGGGTGTTCCTGCTTGCTTATGTTATAAATGGGAATGTGTTGTCATTGCAAGATGAGATTAATGTGTGACTAGGCTGTTGTCGTTCGGAGATGCTTTTTGTCATCAGCAATGATATTCTACTGCCAGGCACATTGGCCCAGTGCTGTTGTCACCGAATCTTGGGAAAGTAAAAATATTCTCAAAAGTGATTCTCAAAAGAACTGCCACTGTTTGGCAGAGTGGTGGGGAGGTGGGGCGTTCTGCCACCTTTCTGTTATAATTTTTTTCTGAAATACTGAAATGAAACTGGCCAACGTTTCGATAGGAGGACCTATCTTCGTCAAAGATAGCCTTTGACGAAGATAGGTCCTCCTATCGAAACGTTGGCCAGCCTGTCTGAGGCACTCCATCCCTGTTTAGAAACTTTATATCACAGTGTGCCATTCCATCTGTCAGCCCCTTTCTTGTTTTTGGACTGAAATGAAACTTAGCATAATGCTACAACTATATAGATATTTGTGGCATGTTTGTGCCTGCTAATACATTATGACTGAATGTTCATTACACCTTTTGAAAATTAATTTCAATTTTATTTTCCAGGCTCCACCGTCGCCGTTACTAGACGGACCAAATGAGGCCAAAAACTAGCCTTTCCTCGCTCCATTCCTGGGAAGTGAAATAGCAGGTGGTCATGTAAGAATGAACTTGCAACCATGTGGGCAGTAGCCAAAGCTCCCTACAGTTCATGCTGGTGGTGGAATGCTAAGACAAACCGCAATATTTGTTTGTTTACTTATTCACTTAATATTTATTTATTCATATCTCATGAATACTGTGCAGTTTTTTTAGCAAGGAGTCAGGTAAAATAAAGAAATATTGTTGCATCAAAGTAAACATTATTTGAAAAAGCATAATTCACGTAGCACGAATTCATGGAAACTGTAAATTTTGAAGAAACAGAGCAGTAAGGTTAACAAATCTTATATAACAAAAAATGAAATCACATTTCTGTTGGGCCTAATACCATAATTTAATCTGTCAAATTAGAGATACCATATGCTGCTCTAATATACAATCACTAATTTATGAGTAGATGCGCGAAACTCTCAAACGTTGCAACAATTTCATGTAAGCTGTAAATTCATATATACAGTTTGTTGACTTTAGACATAGCAGATGGAGTCTGCAGAACTATATCTCTTTCTGGCACAGAGACGGGGATTAGTAAGCTTCGTGGTGTTATTTTTCTTAAACCTGCCAAATAGCTCTTCCTGCAACAGGTAGAATTCTCAAATGCCGCAAACTTAATTCAAATTAGTGCTGTGGTTGTCTCAAAAGTATTTCTGTATTTTGGATGTATTTGAGTAGGAAAATTTACAGAATTAACGAATTTGTGCTAGCTCTTTTTTTATTTACAGTTGCAAACTAAGTCCTTTTCCTTCAAGTTTTGCTATTTTCAAAAAATTTTAATGAAAATTGATGGTGTTAATGTAAAAACTATTATTTAAACATTTTTAAATGTATCAAACCTCATCAAATTTGGTTGCATAGTTGCCGAGAAAAACGATTTTACTGTTCATGTGCATTACATAGGAGCTCCTGAGCTAAATCTCTTTTTTAGTCATTGCGTGTGTCGGTCTGGTTTGTATTTCTCACCCTAATTAGAATATTGGCTCTGATCTCAAAATTGTTTCCCTTACAACGAAATACAAGCTTTTAAACTTTTTACGATATATGCTGTACTGCTCTATGATAACCCCTGTTTGCCACATTTTTGCAGGGCCTACCAGTGCTAATTTTACACATAAACATAGACTAAAATGCGTGTGGTTTCGGTATATGTTGTACTTATCTGTGAAAGCCATTATTTGCCACATTTTTGCAGCGACTGCCAGTGTTATTTTTGCTCAGACTAAAATGCTGTGTCGTTTCGTCAGGCTGACACAACATTGGAGTGCACATTCATATCAGTCTATTTTCAGGCTTTAGTATCCAAACATTTAATGTGCACTGCTGGAACAGGCACTCCTTTTGCAGTTTTAATGGTATGGTTTCTTGTCCTAGTCAAGCCTGTTATTGCGAGGTGTCAACTGTAATCAAGTCTGCCACTGATTCTTTTACCTCATGTTTCGTGTGTTTGCACCACCAGCTTGACCTGAGAAGCATGTTGGCAGCTACAGTTTGTGTGTTGCAAGTTCTAGTCTGAAGTGTGTATGTCACATATATGAAGCATGTATCTAGTCTGAAGTGCAATAAACATTTCAAACTGAATACTTTGTGGTTGTAGCACCAATTATTTTGCCACTGCATTTACTGTAGTCCTTATTGCCTACAGTAGAACTTTGGTAAATTGCAAGTACTTTACACACATCGGCCTAGCTTTTATAGGCATTTGCTTGTAGGGACTCGAAAGCAACTGCATAGAAATATTCCATAGAATTTTTGTCTTTAGCATCTCTAAAGCAATGCGATAGAAATATTCTATAGAAATTTGCCTTTAGCATCTCTAAAGCAACTCGATAGAAATATTCTATAGAAATTTGCCTTTAGCATCTCTAAAGAAACTCGATAGAAATATTCCATAGAAATTTGTCTTTAGCATCTCTAAAGGAACTCGATAGAAATATTCTATAGAAATTTGTCTTTAGCATCTCTAAAGCAACTCGATAGAAATATTCTATAGAAATTTGCCTTTAGCATCTCTAAAGAAACTCGATAGAAATATTCTGTAGAAATTTGTCTTTAGCATCTCTAAAGGAACTCGATAGAAATATTCTATAGAAATTTGTCTTTAGCATCTCTAAAGCAACTCGATAGAAATGTTCTATAGAAATGTGTCTTTAGAGTTCCTATAAGAATGCGGTGGCCAAATAACTTTTGAAACTCTATAGGAAAATTCTATAGGCAATCAAAATAAACACAATAGAGTTCTATAGAGAAAGTTCAAAAGACTTTCTAAAAAAACACATTAAAAATTTTTGTAAGGGCAGCGCTACCGAAGGTATACGAGGCGTGCGCGGGCAATATCCTTGCGCAGCGGGATATAGTTCCGGGCGTAAGCTCTCTCGCTCATGGCGGCTTTATAGAGAGGTTTGTGTTTGCTCGCCGTATGACACGTTACAGCGATACGTGACACGTTAGGACTTTTGCGCATGTATAACGTCGTACACCGCGAATTCGGCAGCCCCTGAGCAGAAGACGCGGCGCGGATGAACACATCTCGTGGAGTATTCGGCCTTCCTATTGGCTAAGGATCGCGAGCCCCGCAGTTTCCACGCTCCTGCAAACGGCTTGTGAGGTGGAGTATATAGATGGCGCTATGGTGGTGCGTTGATCTTTCATTTAGCATGTAAAAGATGGGTCGTACCATATACGTGGATTTTCCCAATTATTTGAGGGAGAATGAGACATCCACCCCATCACAGCAATAGCTACAAAGAAAACCCATACGGGTTCCTCGAAAGAAAAGCCTCGCTGTTGAAGAAAAATTCGTCCTGGTCCGGGACTCGGACCCGGGACTGCCGCCTTTCCGGGGCAGCCGCTCTACCATTTTAGCTAACCAGGCGGCTGGGCGAAGGTGATGAAGGCGAAGGTAATTGCTTCTCTCCACCTTGCGAGTTTCCGTAGAACTATTACGTCAGCTTATCCCAATCTTCTTGCTTATGGCTGAAGACGTCCTTGCGACGTTATTGTTCTCGCCGTTATCTTCGTAAATTCTCAAGAAATCGTGTTTTCCTAAACAGAGCAAGATAATGAGCTTCTGCGAGCGACCATAATGATACGAAATTCTTGTTTTTGCAGTGTAATATTTTGTTGAATATCATCGAATTAGAAAGTCGCAAGTCCTTTAGAAGCCAGAACGATAAAGTTTAGGCAAATATACGTACGATAATCATCACATTAACGCTGGCTTAATCGCCTTGATTGCAGTGCCAGTAAATATAAGTACCAGAGTACGCTCTATAGTAACTTCCGTAGGGAAACTTTGTGCTTTTGACAAGCGCCGTTGACAGTTTTCCAAACGCAGAGCGCATTTCCCGTTATCACGGCTTCTGGTTGCGGTATCCCGTACGACATTACCCCCCTTAGCTACAGGTGAAAATGCAAAGGTGAATCTTGCAGTCGTTGCTGTTTTTCGCTGCTGAGTGTTCTTTGCACCATGCTTCATCCTGGCATACCGCTCCTAACGCAGTTCCTATTTTCTGCAATCGAGAACTACACCATTCGTTGAATGCGCGCCCTTTCAATAATTTTTTGGTTACCTTGCTCCATCTAACAAGAGCTCCGGCGCAGTTCAGAAGCTGTGTAAACCCAACTATATCCCATTGCCAAAACCTCAAGCGTTCATTGGTACATTGATTCGTTTATTAATTTGTTTGATGACTGTGTGACTCATAAATTGACCAACTGATTGAATATTTTGCTAATTGATTAGTGTAGTGATTGATTCATTAAATAGAGGGTAGTTTGATTCATCGGCTCATTAGTTGATTGATCTGGTTCAAGTGCCGAAGGCCCCACAGGCGCCCAGAGAGACCGTAGTGATGAACTAAGAACGAATCTCGAGCCCACGTGATGCTTTAACGTGTACCCAAAGTTAGACGCGCGCATTTCATTGCAATGAAAACTCTACAAACACTCCAGCCGCACTCGCGCCACGTCGCCGCCTTGCAGTCCAGGCTTCGACAGCACATGCACGGCCCGCACGTTGAGTATTGGAGGTCACGTGATCCACTGCGGATGCGAAGGCCATGCCCAGGCAGGGCGAGCAATGCGCTGCCAAGAAGTAAACGCTCGTGCGTTGATGCGCGTTGTCTTGCCGCGCACCGTATAGGCGATCACGTGATCCGCTGCGGGTGCGAAGGCCACGCCGAGTGAGAGGACGAACTATGCGCTGCCGGCACTGTAAGAAAAGTTCACATCCTTTGAGTCGTATATTGCCACACAACAATAAACGTAGTCTGTCTTGTCCGCATTTCATTTCTTTAACGCTGCGAGCCCGGTACTTTCCCAGTAACGAACGGCATGCGCTTTATCAGCATGACATAGTATTGCCGACAGGAAAGTAGCGGGCGTGGAGTTTTCAAGAAAGGAAACGCAATCAAATCAGATGAGGATTATTGTTGTGTGGCAGATATACACCCCAAAGGGTGTGAACGTTTTTTTTAGAGAGAAGAAGTAAAGGCTCGTGCGTTGATGCGCGATGTCTTGCGGATCACTGTATCGGAGGTCACGTGATACACTGCGTGTTCACCATCGAGAAGAACAAGATGGAAGCACTCGGTCTGACCGCTGAATGACTCTGTAAATTAGAGCAATAAAGTGTATCCTATCCTGTCCTATCCTATCAGCTATGCGCTGCCGAAAAGCAAAGGTTGGTTACGTTTATGCGCGATGCCTTCCCCCACCATAGAGAAGGTCACGTCATCTGCATAGTTTCGGAATCGCGGCACAGTGATATGGCAAACGGAGCGGCAGCACGGAACGTCCGCGTTCACAGAAGAACGCGTGCTCCACAGCTGCGGCGCTCCCTCATACCGCCAGCGCTGTAGCCACGCCAGTGCTCGTAATCATAAAATGAACTCTGATAATGTGCGTCTTTGAGTGCACGACACCACCCGTGTTCCTTTACTAAGTGAATGTTTACTGCAAATTGTGCTGTTCGTACACACCTACGAACCTTACTTCGTATAACATTCAACTGCGTCGCTATCTCTGTCAATGCCTCTCTTTCTGCTGGCGAAATTCCGACCTGTTTATTTTTTTCTTTTTTTGCATTTGATTCACTTATATTGTAATGAGACCGCCATAGACTACAGTCAAGCGCGCGACCTCGTGCAGAAAAGCAGACAGCCACAGCCACAAAGCGACCACGGTGGGTCAGCCGAGACGCTGAACCACATCTTCTTTGAAACACGTCGTAAAGATTTTTAAGCCTCCTGCAAACGCCTTCTCAACACATAGAAACAAACCTACGTACGTTTTTTGAAACTACGTCATTTACCGGCCCGGAAAAGGCCGAATCGGATACGCTCTGCTGGCTTAAAGTTTGCGGTGAAGCACACAGCATCGCTTGCGCTTGTACATTATATCGCTTGCCAGGTTGGGGGGAAAAAAAAGGGAGCATGAAGCTAAACATCACTTCTGTCATGGTTGGAACCTATATGGCGTGGCGGTTATGCTCTATTTGCTGCGTAAACCTAGGGAAATAAAAAAGAAAGGCCGACAAAGGGACTTCCAAATCCCGTTTCGGGAAGGAGCTCTCTATTCGACACGCATCGCCAACGGGCTTGCGGTCCGTTGGCCCCGAGAAACGTGTCGAGTCGGACGCAGAAATGTGCTAAAAGCACGAATTGACGCTGCGGAAATGTTCGTGAAGAGATCCGGGAAGAGGGGATCAAAATCAGACGAAGCGAATATTGAGAGGCGAAACAACAAAAGAGAAAAGGAAAAGCTGGAAGGGAAGGATCCTGTTTGAAAAGGTGATGTGAGGCGGAATAGGAAAATCTAAAGCCCACTGCTGCTGCTAGAAATAAAGAAAGAAAGAAAGAAGGAAAGAAGGAAAGAAAGAAACGAATAGAGTAGAAATGAAGTTAGCGCCGTACGGTGCAGCGGTACCACGGCGAAAGCGGGGATTGAGTCAGCGAAATAAATAGATTAAGCGGGCTCGCGTCAAGCAGTAAAGACAGGGTGCGTGTATTCCTGGACGCTGCAGGGATTGCCGAATAGATGGAATATAGAGGGCGCGGTTTGTCCGAAGGCCGGGAAGCACGCACAGTATAGTACTGCGGCGAGGAACTAATGCATCCCCCAGCTCGGAGGAGCAGATGGAACGGCGGGGAGAGGAGGCTCGGCCACGAAATAAAATCTGCGCCGAATGCGAGGCGACGGAACGGTGCGAGCGGACCGTTGTGGGGGAAACCGCATTATACGCGAAACCGCATAATACGAAGGTAGGGTAGGGAGGGCGGCTACGCCAGGAAGGGAACGGGGGATTGAGGGAAGTCGGTTAGCATAGTATACAAGGTGACGTGTTTCTTGATTGAGTGAGATTTCAATACGAGGAAGAAGCGACGCAACGAGAGAGAGAGAAAGAGAGATACAGTTTTATTTATTTATTTATTTATCGATTGAATGAGTACGTGAGTAAGTGAGAATATGATGGCAAAGATAGGGACGGTAACCAAACCAAACCCGCTGTCTGTGCGTTAACTTTTGTGCTTTCCAGTATCCCTGTTGCCGGATTTGTCTGGGGTGGAACTAATCTTTCTTATTTACAAATTTATCACGGATAACTCCCCTGCTCTGTGCAAAAGCTTGTCGTCGTCTTCTTTGGAGATGTTACCGTCTTGATGCCGTATAAAATTTCGTGGCTAGATACGCTGCATAGGGCGTAGCAAAGGGCTGTTTAAGGGCGACCGAAAAAGAGAAGGTTACGCGCGAACTAACAACCGCTTGTTTTTCGTAACGGCTTGCGCCTTATCTAAAGATCAGAAAGGAGATATAACGCAGAAGTAAACCTAACACAAAATCAGGTAAGATTCCGATTAAAGCTATACAGCTTCCTTCCCTCGCCAATATGCGTACTCGATTCTTTTGCATTTCTTTCTTCCTTCTTAATTAACATGTGCGGCGTTCAATAATTTTATTTATTTATTTATTTATTTGTAGACAAAGCAATTGAAGGCACACTTACATATTTATCAATAACATGCATTTCAAACGCCTCATTTATATTTTTTTCTCATCTGGTCAGTCGATCGCTGGATAAGTTTAATGTGTGGAAAGCGTTGCTCACATGTGCATTCCGCAAAATGCGCAGTTAGATTTCCAGCAGCTATAATGTTACGCATCTAAGCAGCCCATTCAGTCGGGACCTCTGACTAATTCCTGTCAAAGCATTTCTCTTTCTCGTCTTTGCAGCATCTTTCGATGTACTTATACCTTTCTTTTTCGAATCTGTAATGCAGCCAACGTTCACGGATACTTTTGATTCTTCTTTTTTTCTCTCCCACAGGTTAACTCACCACCCTCTTCTTTTCCCGGTGCAGGTTACATCTCAGAAGTGCTTCCTGTAATCCCAACTTTTCGATTATCAGTCGCCCGTTTATAGGATGTTTTATTAGTTTCTTTTATTTGCTTGCTCCAGCACATTAGTGGCTTCTCCTTTCCAACCTGACTGCTTTTGAGCCACGTTTGTCCTCTTTCCTGCTGCACGACATCCACCATCTCCTTGTAATGCCAAACTGCTGTAAGGAAGAACGCTGCCACGTTGCTTGCACATGGGATATGTTCTCCCTGTGGAATACTGCAGGGTTCTGTTGCTCGCACAGATCCATCAGTGCAGATTAATCGTAATCAGCACATCCGTCTACATCCTCCGTGTGTTCATTTATTGATGTCTTGTGATGTCTTGTGTGTTCAATTGATGTCTTTGTTGCGAACGTTGAATCTTTCTTTGAAAATGCTTTTGTAAATATGTTGTAGTCACAGCCTTCTTGATTATGAGTCATGAATTGTATGATTCCACAGCTCTGCACACTTTGATTCTATTATTTATATAAGTTATGTATCTTTTCATTCATCTTCCGGAACGCCAAACCTGTTGTACCACCTATTGTACATTCCACTCCTGTCAGAGCCTGAGAAAGGCTCACAGTATTGTGAAATAAATAAATAATAAATAAATAATAAATATCCCCTTCTAATGTCACCAGGCCGAATTTCTTGAACTCATTAATATCACTTTATTACAGTCAATCAATTATTCATTTTGCTTTACTCCCAGCACCGTCTTTCTTTCTTGCCGTGTACCGCTAGTTCATAAATCTTGCCTACAAGTCCCTTTTACACTTCGTCACTTCGTACCCCACCTAATGAGCATGCCTACGCCTCCACCTATCCTCGAACCAGTTATTCTGTTGTTTCTTCCTTCCCATGCAAAACTATCAGTAACAGGTGGCTGCTCCTGATCTTGTAGACGAGTCTCATTCAAGGCATGCACGTTAACAGCTTCGTCCCTCAGCTGCGTTTGGACTTCTAGTCGATTGTCCCGTGCTCTGGACCAACCAGCATGTTAAGGTGACAGATTGTGTGGTTTCTATACTTATTCCCTGTGCGGCGTGTCTTCCCTCCTTGTATTTCAGTTCCGCTCCTTGCTGTTTTGTTGCTACATACATTACTAAGTCTACTCCTCCCGAGTGGCTGAGGCGGTGGGACGGAAAACTTGCTCATGAGTCGACTCACTGAAGAGTCAACCCAGACTCAGACCAACCTGTGAGTCTGAGTGAGCCCGGCATTGGTAATGAGTCAACTCACTGAAGAGTCAACCCAGACTCAGACCAACCTCTGAGTGAGCCCGGCAAAGTAGAACATTGGTCATGAGTCGCCTCACTGAATGAGTCAACCGAAACTCAGAGCAACCTGTGAGTCTGTGTGAGCCCGGCAAAGTAGAACATTGGTCATAAGTCGACTCACTGAAGAGTCAACCCAGACTCAGACCAACATGTGAGTCTGAGTGAGGCCGGCAAAGCAGAAGATTGGTCATGAGTCGACTCACTGAAGAGTCAACCTAGACTCAGACCAACCTGTGAGTCTGAGTGAGCCCAGCAAAGTAGAACATTGGTCATGAGTCGACTCACTGAAGAGTCAACCGAAACTCAGAGCAACCTGTGAGTCTGAGTGAGCCCGGCAAAGTAGAACATTGGTGATGAGTCGACTCACTGAAGAGTCAACCCAGATTCAGGTCAACCTGTCAGTCTGAGTGAGCCCGGCAAAGTAGAACATTGGTCATGAGTCGACTCACTGAAGAGTCAACCCAGACTCAGACCAACCTGTGAGTCTGAGTGAGCCCGGCAAAGTAGAACATTGGTCATGAGTCGACTCACTGAAGAGTCAACCCAGACTCAGACCAACCTGTGAGTCTGAGTGAGCCCGGCAAAGTAGAACATTGGTTAGGTTCACTACGAGTGAACCCACTGAGTAGAATTCTGGCGAGTGTGAGCCCGAGTGAGCCCGGCTAAGTTGAATATGGTGAGTCTGAGTCCGAGTAAGCCCAGCTGAGTAGAATTTCGGCGAGTGAGACCGAGGAAGCCCCGAGCAAAGAAATAAATTTTGTGAGTGAGTTTGAGTGAACTCCGTCTAACTTTGCAACCTACGCCCGGGGCCTAACTAAATCAGCGGCTGTCCGCGTTGTGAAAGGACCTATACCTAGGGAGCCTTCATGTAAAAATAAGACTTGCATAAGGCTCTGATTCCCACCACTGAAGCTCCCTACTTCAAGTGGATTTTAGCGTCCACCGTCGGCCTTCACTGAAACGGCGCTGCGCGGTCGGCTAGGTCGACACTTCGAGAGCGAGAGGATTATGCAAAAGATGATGCTACGGCATTAATAACACTAAGCTAAGCACACGCAAAATGTAACCTCATATTAGTTTTTGTTAGAAAATGAATCCGTAGCAGCGAATACACGTACAAGTGCACTACCGTCTAACAGTTGTAGGAAAAATGCCACGGAGAACAATAGTAGCAGGGGTTAAAAATGGCAGCCAGACAACGATAGGTATCGTGTTATCGCACATCGTGTTACGCTCGATCTCCTCAGACAGTGTTTCAAGGATACGCGGGGAAGACGTTTCGGCGCGACGCTCCACACGAGGCAACTGCCACTGCACATAGGGACCCTAGTTGTGCAACAGAAACAGCGCCGTGGTATCTATACCGGGCGTCTCACAACGCTCAGGTGCCGAGGGCCGCCGCCAGCGGCGTTGTAGTCCACGCGTATCGATGGCGCATGCACTTCGGCTCCCATGTGAGAGCCGACTGAAATGTCATCATATTTCACTACTTCTTTGCTCGGTGCTTCACTTCGCGTCTTTGAACAACTCCGACAGGTTGCCGTCAAACTTTGTATTTCACCCTTATAATATTTTGCTCGAATATCATTTCATAGATTTTCTTTTACGAATGTGCTCGCCATGCAGAGGCCAGAAATGAACGACGTCAACTTCTTTTTATAGTTCTCATTAATGTGAAATGGTGTTTGGGTTTTCTGAGGTGGATATTCATCTTCAGTGGTCCCTTTCAAAGCAGACGACACTTCGCCGTTCCGAAACAGAAGACAAAAAATGAAAGCGCGTCGAACGAAGTCCATCGCGAATGCGATTCTCCTCAGGCTTTCGGGACTTCTTAGCAGACGACGGCGCGTTGGTGTGACAGGTCTTCCCAGAAGCACCGTTTCTCTGTTCTGTGTTTCTCTCCCCCGCCCTAGTCCAGCGCGAAACGGTGCCGGACGCGTTGAACACGGGCCGCATGCATAAAACAAGCACTTCCGTTCCTCCTTCTCCCCACTCGATTCTCCTGGGAGAATGTCAGAAAAGGTGCACGCTTGTTTACATTACGTGCACGCACAAGGACGTACACGCGCACACAGACAGACACTCGCATATCCTCGCTTTACGGTCCAATAGACTTCGCGGCGGTACATGGAAAAGAAACGCGGCACGTCGGCTCGACGTGATAAGCTCTGTCGAGGAAACGCGCGGACGTCGCGTCGGAACGGCCGAACTGCCAAGGTGTCAACGCTCGGCCGAGGAAAGAGCGGCGCGGCCCTACGGGCACGTCCCTCGAAAAAGCGCTCGCCCGGACACCGAAGCCAAACGCCCCAGCCGGGCCCAGCACAGCGGGGCCCGGCTGAGTGAAGCCAAGCCAACCGAGGGCCCGGTACTTTCGACGAGAAGCCACTTCGCATGTGAGAGGCCGTTTCTTTCCCTTGCCCCCCTCTACATAGCCGTCTTTACTAGGTTTCATTCGTCTGCGCGTATATTTTTTCGTTTCGTCCGGGCCGCTTTGCCGCGACCTGTTTTGCAATCGCCACTCACGTTAGCTGAAAGGAAGTAAAAAGGCACCTGAACGGACGAGAAATCGGGAGAAAAAGGCGGAGGGGAAAGCGAGAGGCTTGGGTTGCGGGTGAAAGAAAGTCGTTTGTCTAGAAGCACCGGAAGGCCAGGCCAACACGTCCTCCCACTCGTTCGCCATCTTTGCTCTTTCTCCCACCCACTTAGCTCGGGACTTGGGGGAAAAAAAAGAGAGGAACGTGCTTTGCTTTTGGAAAGTGCCCCCCTTCTGGCGTCGTCGAAGCTGTCCCCGTTGGTGTGCTATCCCATTTTCCCCCCTTTTTTATGTACCGCACCCTCGCAGCGCTCCCCATTTGCTCCGGGACACAACAGGCGAATGGTCCCCAAAAGGGACAGCGCGGAAAGAGTCAAAGAAAAATGGGGGAATAAAATAGGGAAGAAAAGGTAAGAGTTGGCGGCGGCCTTCTTTTTTTTCAATCTCACCAACAGCTAACCGTGTAGCTGTAACCTTTCCCACTTTCCGTTCGGGTTCGCGATTGAGCCCTGACCGGCGTCGCATTGAGCCAGTGCGCCCCAGGGCCGCGTAACGGCAGTGGGACCACTACTACGTTACGCAGCCTTTAAACATAGCGAAGGAAAGGGCAAGGCCGAGATGTAGGATAGGGGGCTGGGGCAGGTTGAGGGAGTGTGCTGTGACGAAGGGCACTTAGAGAACTTGTACGTGCGACCAACTGCGACAAATAAACTCAAGACAAATAAGATAAGAGCAGCGTCAGGATGGAAGTGTAGTTATTTCCAGGCTAAAGCAGCGTCCACTCTCCAGATTGCGCAGTGGCGCGATCTTTGGCTGAATTTTATTTAAGTGGCCGACTCCTTGTGCCCCACGTAAAGAGGGTCATGCACGTTCGCCTGTCTGCTGCCCGACACGATGTACTTCTTAGATAACGTCAGCAGTACGTTACCTTTCACTAAAATGTTCTAAATTTACCATTAACCAACTAACCAAGGAAACTACACGGAATAAGATATAAATCTAGTAGATTTACCTTACACGTATTTTGCTATTAATTTAAAATGGTTTTTGCTTATTCCCAGACGTGGCACATTTGAAATATGGTTTCGTCTTCTATGGCTGACATTATTTTATATTTGTATACAGTTGTGTATCCTTAATTTGTACCTTTCATGCAAAACGTTTAGAATACATTACTATTGCTTGCATTTCTTATGTAAAATTTGATGCATGTCGACTTGCTTTGTCATCCTCCTTCAAGTGCTCGTGTAAACCATCGTAACATTGCTGTGAAGCACTTGGGCACAATGCCGGCTGTTTTACAGTCCGTGTCATGTTAGGCTCTTAGCCTTTTTATCGTGGTACCCTCGTTTCATTGAAAAAAAAGTTAACTTCCACTTTCAAACACAGTTTATAAGTCGTGTACCGCGGCACGTACCAATGCTGAAAAATTGGAGGACGCTTAAGCTTCGCCTTCAAGAGTGGGACGCGACAGCGTTCCCGTCGACCCGCCAAGGGGTATAAGACAATGCGCTACGGCACAGCAATCACTTACGATGCGCCCCGCATCGGACTTAGCGCCCACCTATCACGCGGTGAGCGTCAAGCAACGCAGCGTTCGGCGCGGCGACGAAACGTGCGCCTGAGCGAACGAAACGAACCAAAGAACTCGGTGTCTCGGAGGGGAAACGATCTACGCCGCCAGAGAGATAGATAGTAATCTAAACCGGAAGCACGGCGAAGCGTCGTCAGGGGAGAGGGAGTCCCGCGACGCGCCTGGCAGCGGTCCCAATGCGCGCGCGGCGCTCCTCCTGTCGGGGCAGCGCCGTACATTGAGAGGAGGGGGTCTTCTGTGTTTGCCGCAAGATGGCTCTGCGTGTGCGGAAAGCGCAGAAGAAATGCAGCAGAAACGCACTTCGCAACTCGTGTAATTGTGACTTCTGTACGTTACATGTTCATAATTACCGATATACACCGCAGTATAACTTTCCACGGCTCGTTTCGAAGGCAACACCGCATTCACTAGAGGCGCGTTTGCACCGCTTGGAAGCATCGAACTCGTGGCTGAGTGGTAGCGTCTCCGTCTCACACTCCGGAGACCTGGGTTCGATTCCCACCGGGCCAATCTTGGAAGTTGCTTTTTATTTATGAAGCGCCTGCCGTGATTTATCGCTCACGGTCAACGCCGCCGACGCCGACACCCGACGCCGACGACACCGGCTTTTCTGCGACACGAGCTCCTTAACGCTATCGCGTTAAAATGAAAAGAGGTGCAGAGACGAATATACGACCGAACACTGTATTCGAAAAGAATTACAGCGAGTCATGTGGTTACAGAAAAGGCTGTATCTTGGCGCATGCCTAACAGAGTAGGGCAAAAAAAAATATGCAGATCCACGCACTGTAGGAATTGATGTAAGCGAAGCTCTCTGTGCTGTTTGCTTTGATAGACGATAATTAGCTGTGATGTTGACGGCTGAAGCTTGATTTCTTCAACGTTTAGTCTAACACGAGAATGGTTAGTTGATGTTAAACGTTACCTTGCGTGTACCACTGCTGTTTGTCTGCGTGGCACACAGAACACACAGGGAGAGGTGTTTGCTTGAGGCGTTGTTGTGCGCCATAGTTCGTAACCTCTGAAAGGGTTGAGCATTGCCATTGCCTCATACGGCACATCGCAATGTGGCAGAAATGTTAAACTTTAATTGAATTATGGGGCTGTTTCATGCCAAAGCCGCAATCGGATTATGAGGCGCACCGTAGTGGCGGACTTCGGATTAAATCTGCACCGTGGTTTTCTTTAACGCGTCCCTAAATCCAAGTGCACGAGGATTTTTTATTCTGCCGCCGTCTAAATGCGTCTGCCGCGGTCGGGGCCGAACCTGCGACCTCGAGCAACGCCATAGCCGCAAAGCTACCGCAGTCGGCACAGAAGTGTTGGTTTGACGTGTGATTGTTTCCGCAGGGAACGGATTCCAAGGGAAGGGAAGCGTAGCAGAGGGCGGCAGAAAGTTAGGTGGGCGGATGAGATCAAGAAGTTTGCAGGGACAACATGGCCACAATTAGTACATGACCGGGGTAGTTGGAGAAGTATGGAAGAGGCCTTTGCCCTGCAGTGGGCGTAACCACGCTGCTGCTGCTGCTGCTGCTGCTGCTGCTGATGATGATGATATTTACGTAGTGTCTCCTGGGCCCTGCGGTGCGCTATAATTAATGTGGCTCTGCTCCTGCACGCCCTGCGTAAGTTGTCCGCTTCACATATTCGCATGATGCTTATTTTTCATAAATAGCTGAAACGTACCGCACCGTTCATTGAACTTAAGTGTATTCAGTTTATACGCCCCAGCTGTATCTGTCCATAGGAGTAGCGCTTCCTTGCCTTCTCTCGTCACCTGTTTTCTATCCTCCCCCTCCCTTCCCGTTCAACGGGAAAAGCGAGCGTAGAGTGGCAAGGCTCTTATTCACCGGTTTAGCAATTGCACCTCTTCTACCCTATCTCTGCTTCCTCTCCCCCTCCCCTCCTTTCCACCATTCCATCTAGCTACCTACTGGACTTGCACGTTAGTAGAAACATAAGCGCTGCAGTTTCTGCAATGCTTTTGCAGGGGGTCACGGACAATTACAGCTGTCAAAAGGCTAATGTGGCGACGCACAGGTAGCTCCAAAGGGCATTGTGCACATTCGATTGGGTGCAAAGGTGCAAAGGAGTTTCTCGCGTCTCCTTTCCTCTCTGCCCTGCTCCTTCCATGTATATACACGCTCTAAACCACCTCCCGACGCGGCGTGCCAGACAGCAGCAGCAGCAGCAGCAGCAGCAGCAGCAGCAGTAGTAGCGAAGCCGAAGTAAGAGGCAAAGAAAGCTTCGCTTAAAGCTTGACACAACTTCACGAATGCCACCATCAAATACAAGAAAGCACACCACCGCCTGTCAGTACAACAGAGTTCTTTTGTTTCCCGCCAATTCGATAGAAGGAAGGCCCACGCACTTGTCAGTATCGTTTGATATACAAAACCTTTCATGTATTAATCCGCATTTTACTGATTTGTATTTCCCACGAACACGTGCGTTGTCAAACAAGGGCATGGCGTTGTCAGAGAAGGGCGTGCAGCGACATCTTCTGCGGGCGGTTACCAAAAAAAAATGACCTGATCCCGGTGAATCCTGGATCTGCGCCCGGTGCTCCCTTATCCTGTCGGTAACACACCTCCCCGTGTCCACCCACGTAGCAGTTTCCGCACTACAGGGGCATTTTATAAAACAACTGTCGTCTTACAAGGAATGAAGTGTGCGGCGTGCTTTTTCGCACAGGCGTCACTTTTGTCCAGTCGCTCATTGAGATGCGCAGAAGTGGAAGCTTGGGCGACCGGGCGATTCCTTATCAACACGACGTCACTTGCAGCGCGAAAGACGAGGACAGAAGAAAGGACAGCGCCTGTGTCGTGTCCTTTCTTCTGTCCTCCTCTTTCGCGCTGTGGAGACATGTCGACGTAAGTGCTAGCTCCTCTCATTCCGTAGGAAGCCTCGTCAAAGAGGTTGAACAAATCCTGAAAGAAGGCGGAAGAAAGCCGCCCCGAACACGACCTGAGAAACGCCCGGCCGTTGTACCTCGCTCGCACAATTTTTCGCACCACCTCAAGAAAAAAAGAAAAGTGGCCAGCAAGTGCGACGTTCCTGTGCCGTTTTCACCACCGGACAAGCTACAGCCCGCTCACGCCAAGCCGTCAATGAGTGGCAGGGAAAAAATGGCGCCAGATGGGAAAAGCACGTCACACGCTTCATTCCTTGTAAGACGGGGGCATTGTTTATAAAACATCCCTGTTGTGCGGAGGATGCTATCTGGGTCAGACGTCGAGGCGTGTTGACGACAGGTTGAGGGAGCACCGTGGGCAGGCTCAGGCATCGGCGGGATCAGCATATCTTTTGCTAAACATTGCAGAGGATGTCACTGCGCGCCCTAATTTGACAACACACGTGTTCTTTTTTTTTGTGTGTGTGTGTTTTGTTTGGGGGGGGGGGAGGGAGAATACAATGCGGAAAAACGCAGCACATAAAAATACACGAAGCGTGTTGTATATCAAACGTGATTGACAAGTTCGTAAGTGTTCCTTCTATTGATTTGGTGAAACAAAAGAAATCGATTATCTTGGTAGGCGGTTTCCCGCTTTACGGAATCCATTGGTGCGTTAGTCAAGTTGCGCCAAGTTTTTTGACCCCGAGCTCCTCTGTAGGCGTGCGCCAAGATGTAGCCTTTTCCGTAACCACGTGAATTGCTGTCATTTTTTTTCAAAGTTGATAAATAAATTTGAAGGCCAACGTCCTACCATTTCTGTCGCCTCTTTGTCTCTGCGCCTATCTCCATTGTTAAGGCGAAAGCCTTAATAGTGGCTCATAGCCCCGATGGCCTGGAAAACGCGGCGTGCGGCACAGAAAGTCACATGAGCACGCCTCGCGCAGACACGCGCTTGTGCTACTGCTCTCGCGTTCGTCGTCCTCTTCTTCCACAGCTGGCTCCGATGCCGCTCATCATGCCAAAAAGAAAAAGGCAAAGTTAATTAAGATAGAGAGAATTAAGGCACTCGAACCTACGACCTTCGGTGGGAGTCGATCCCTAGAGCTCATGCGGAAGTGGAACCCACGACGTTTGCCGTTAACGTGGAGTTAATTAATGTGTCGTTAATTAAGGCCCATGATTTTAGTGGGAGTCGCACCCTCGACCTGTGCTCGGAGTCGGACCAACGACCTCTAGTGTTAATTAGCGAAGGCACCCGAGCCCACGGCCTTTGGTGGGAGAAAACGAATAATAAGAAGTAACAACGCATTCGAATGAGCATGTCAAGTAATTTAATGAATGTCTCTTGAGCGTGCAGGCTTTTCCATTCCATTCCTTTATTTCAGCATTTATCTTTAAATGTACAAATGCTAGGACAGGAGCAACGCCTTCACCTAGCATACACCTTCACCCTCTTTAGCATATGCTAAAGGGACCGTCAATTCTTTTGCTTATGCGCTGCAACATGTCCTTGTCTAAATTCCAACTAGCCAAACTCACTGCCTTAAATGCTGCACTTGGACTATGATTGGCAGACTCCGTATTGGAGGTTGTACGGATTAATTTAGACCACCCTGAAACTTCGTACCTCTTCGCTAGTCAGTTTCGATAATACCTATTGTTTAAGCTATACCGTACGACGCTCTCCGGAGCACCGAATGTTGTCATATCCGACCAAAAGTGAAGGTGCGATCTCCGTTTCATAACGGTACATAGCGTTGCTCGTAGAAACTCTTCCTTTCCCCTCCCCACGTGTAGTGCAGCAAACTGGACTCAGTCTGGTTAACCTCCCTACCTTTCCGTCCTTCACTCTCTCTCTCTCTCTCTCTCTCAGCGTTCCGACGGTAGGGAGTAGGGAAAGCTTAGCTCTAAATGTAAACCGCTTGCAGCCACGTCCTGGGAGTGGTAAATGATTCAACAGTTATAAGTGGTTTAAAGGCACAAGGTACATGCTTTAAGGATGCTGTTTCTCGACTGAGTCGCGTACCATCGCAGGGACATTGCAGAACGCGCAAGAGAAGTCCGCCGATTGAAGATGAAAAAAAGAAAACAACCGAAATAAAAATAAAACACTAGTATGCACATAGGCAAACAATACGCAAGCAGCACAGCCCGCGTCCAATATGTCAACGTAAGAAGAGTCCTCCACTCGGTGTTCGAAAGAGGTTAGAACACCGCAGAAAGAACATAGTAAGTGCTGGCAGGCAACGTCATCACAGAAGCACACAAGGAGGCAAACACCAGAAATGCCCCATGGCCATTCGTAAGGGTGTTAAAAGAGCGGTAGAAAGGAAACGAAACAAGCTAATGTATACTGATTCCCTCGGTCACCAACGGTGGCGTTGCTGTTTTCGTTTTCCACTAACATGTTTACTTATTTCGTGAAGACGGTAATCTTTCATGGAAGGGGAGATAGGAGGATAAAACCGACTCGACGGCATATCAGGAAGGGAGGGAGGGAGGGGGCCATGAGGTGGCGCGTCGTAGCCTGGTACACAAACTGACAGTCACAAAAAAAAATGAAAAAGAAAGAAAGAAAGCTTTCGGTGCAAGCGAAGTGGTCTTGATCGTTTCGAGGGAATCGATTTTCGTATCATTCTTGTTTTTGTTTTCGTTCTCCCACTCTTTCTGTCGGTGCCGAGAGAAAATACACTTACTTTCAAGTTCGGTTATCTGTCGTCGTTTTGCAGGAGGACCGCCGGGCCCGCACAAAATCGCCAGCACTACTTGGCACCGCAGTATACCGGCGTCGACTTCGGAGATCGGGGCAATCGCTCAGGCGCAGTCGTCGACAGTTTATTGCCGAGAAAGGGTATGTAGAGGGGGAGGGGGCGGAGACTGATGGGAAGAAAAAGGAAATCGCTCGAGGAGGCCTTTTTATTGACCTTCGAGCGGCGGTGTTGGCTTCGTGGAATAAGCGATGTCGCTTCTTTCCTCCTTCCTTACCTTCTTTTTTTTTAAAGTAAATCTGACCTGGCGAGCTCCTGCAAAGCAATCAGCTAAAGTCTATAATCTAGTTTACGAGAAAATGGGTTCTCTCCCTCCCCGAAATCTTATTCAAATCGGAATCACCGCTTTTGAGATTTATCACCCGCGGCACGCGCCGTCAGCTTATCCATGCATTACTTTCGCCTTACGATATAGCGGTATTCGCGCGTGTTTCAGCATGTTCGTGCCGATATGCAAAATCAGCACTTTCGCTCCGACTTTATTGGGAGTAATGCTGTATTTGCTGTATCTTTCTTTTTTTGTGTTTGCCCAAGCTAGCTTTGCAATGCGGTCGTTACCAATAACTCGAATATACTGTACATTGCTGTCAAATTTTAGGAGTGCGTGTATGCGTGATTGTGTGTAGGGGTGAGGGGGACGTAAGGACACAGATGCGTCCTTAAGTTTCAGAATGTAGCAGCTTTTAGGAGGCTGTTCTTTACGTTTTTTTACGAAGCAAAATAAACTCGACTTGACTCAATTTGAAGAAGTGCTCACGCTTGAAAGGACACGGACGAGCGAAAGCGCACCGCCATGTGATGAAACTAAATCGCTTCGTTTCAGTAAACTTTGTTTCTGGTTGGCTAATCGCTTTAGTTGAAAAAAAGATGCACCCCAGCATAGACAACGGCAGAAACGAATTGCCAGAAACGAAAATAACAGAAACGAATTGCCGCAAAATGGTGTATGTCCCTCTGTTTGCCCTTATCGTTGTTGCACTGTATCTTTTCTTTGTTAACTTTTAGTTCTTTCTCGGCCGAAGGACACTATTTTAACGTCTTTCGCTCAACGTCCACCGCCTCTTCAGCTTCTGCAACCCGAGTACCAGTGTAAGTGGAAGCAATGCTGGGACCACGTTATCCAACGTAAGGCCAATGCTGTCCAACATTGGGCACACGTTGGCTATACGTTTCTTTTGGAGATATTGCTAAATTATTGGCTGTCTCTAAACCCGAAAGCATCATGGATATCTGCGCTTGCTTCACTGAGCTCTTAAATCGTTGAATTACATCATGCCTCGAAAGGAAATGTAACTTGTAAACGTAACGTATATGGTTCTGTAATGCACGGTGTACTGATGGCAAACCTAGGTTTGAGTGCAACAGCAGCTATGAGCTAGAAACGGCGCTTTAATGCGACTAGCATTCTCCGAGTACTACACGCACTCTCCTGGCTTTCTCTCTCTCTCTCTCACTCTCTCTGTCTGTCTGTAACCACTTTCTCGCCAAGTTGAGTCACTGGGTAGCGCATGTCCTAATGCCTATAGCGTATCGTGCTGCTGCGCTGAGGGAACAGAACTCGAAACCAACCGTCAGACCTAATGGAGTCACTCCCGTAGTTGGCATTACATATGCGCTGCTCTTTAACGAGTCTCTTTGATGCCTACTTGGGTCACTGGGCATGTCGCACTGGATTTGTGCCGCTGCTCAATGAACCTCTTCGATGCCAACTTGGAGCACTGGTATGTGACACTTGGTCTGCAGCACCCTTCGGTGACAAAAAAAAAAACATTCTTTACATTTCTTCTTCTTTGCACTCTGCGTCACCGCATCTGCAGCCTGCTTCGCGGCGGCACCGCCAGATGGCGTAGTGTGAGCCGTGGGAAGCGTGACAGGGGAGCCCGGCTGCACACGCGTTTCGGCGTTGGCAACACTGTGCCCCGCTGCATTGCTACAAAAATAATCGCATTAACGTCGACATTCATATTAAAATGTCTTCTGTTCCGATTTTTTTCTTTGTCCACTTGATGTTGTGCGCGCTAAAAATATCTTAGTTTCGGCCTAAAAGGCGAAGTGGTTAGGGACAAGAACGTATTAGACGACTACACGAAGTAAGGTTCGGAGTTTTATCGGACCTGTAAATTGCATAAGTATTGAGAAGCACGGTGTCCCCCACGCACAAGCAGCCACGAACAGATCTCATTCGACGACCGAGACCTCATTCGCTGTCGCAATGATGAAGAACACCACTCCAGGGAGCGGTCGCTTCGGGCTGCCTCTCGCTTCGACGCGTGTTCCACGCTTGAAATTGCGCGACCTTTAACACTAGGCTTGCGAAGATGGCACATGTGAAGCGACCGGCCAACTCTACTCGCCCAACCCTTGCACCTGCCGCAGGTTGCCTCCGAGATACGGCTGGGAGGAGGAGGAGAAGGAAAGAGAAAAGCCGAAGGTGGGGAGGTTAACCAGAATAACGTCCGGTTGGCTACCCTACACCGGGGAATGGGAAAGTGCAAAACAAAGATCACAGGGAGAGAGAGGAGGAGGGAAGGAAAGAAGGAAATTGCGGTGAGTTCGCTAACGCGCGTGGTCTTACAGAAATGGCATTAATAGTCACAGATGGTCGCACAAGCGAGATACGGCTGGGGCGTGTGAACAGCGTATGTGCTCAGCGGTGCGGACAGCCAAGCGCAGCCACGGCCGGGGTAGAGAAGACGCGTGCTCACCTCCCTCCCTCCCGCCGTGGCGCGCATTTGATGACGTCACCTCCAACGTTGGACACCGTGGCAGGACGCCGCGCATCAAGTCACCATCCTCGGCTCACCCTCGCACGCTTTCCCTGACACCCGCAGCAAACGGCGATCTTATCGTACTCGGACTTTATACGGGACCTCACGCCGACGCCCAAAATTCGCCTCGAGTGTCCATATAATTGCTACTGCAATAAAGAAAGGTTTTGCCGCACAGAATTTGACGGTGGTATACCGTCTCTGCGTGTACTCTGGAGGCCACAACCGGCTATACAGTACAATGCGTCTTCCGTTATTATTTTTTTGTTAGAACTGTTCGAGATTGGAACAGTTTGCCATCGACCATTGTATATATTACAGAAAATGATGTTGTTTACCACGCGTTGAAATAATTTGTTGATGTATTGATTCAAGTGTGTAACCTCCCTGCTGTAATGCCCTACGGGGCGATGCAGGTAACTAATAAATAAAATAATAAATAATATTTCGTGCACCGCAGTTAAGAAATGTTGCTTGACAAGTCGACAGTGTCACGTGAGAGAACATCTGTCGCAGTAAACGAACACGGAGCAGCAGAAATACCTTATTTTCACTTAATTGTACTGTGCTTTCCTTTTTTACACTCTGCCACCAACCAAACTACCACGATCGCCTCGATCTGAAATAGAAGCCGTGGTGTAACACGAATTCAGCTGAGCGACACAGTCTACAAGCCACCTCATGAGAGATGAGAGATTATAAGCATGAGAAATTATAACCGCTTGGCAGATAAAGAAAAGATTGCTATAAAAATTATGTGCGTCAAGCGTGATACCTTCGCAGCTCTGAGCGACGTTTTATACGACGCGGGGGGGGATCGTCGACGGGAGCAGTCTTCTTCGCGCATGGACTGTGTGTTCAGCGGTAAAGCGCCCATTACAGGAGCGAAATTGATAGCGGTGACGCAACAGAGGTTAGCCGTGAAAAAGCTTTCAGCGCGTAGCCATTTCGCAAAGCGGCGTACCGAGAAGACCGCTGCGGGAGAAGGGACGGGCCGCGTATTTAGAGCGCCCTCGCAAAAGAAGAAAGAAAGTACAAAAATGAAGGAGTAATAAAGGAACGGGGGCTGTTGCAAGAACAGAGACACTCCCGCCACCGAAGTTGACAGGGATTGCTCCATTTTCTTCTTTATACGCGCAGATAAAATTCACCGAAAAACGGCCATTAGCGAAGATTTGCGGCTCCCTTGACAGTTCCAACGTGGTCTGGCGAAGCCGCGAACGAAAAGAAAAAAAAAACACGTAGAAGAGGCTGTCTCACAGAAATGCATGCAGTATTGTGGAAGCCTCAGCCATATAGAAATTGATGAAGGCAGTTTGTGGACTGTGTGGACGTTTTAACGACGAGCTTTCTTCGGTAACGGTCCTGGACTTTTCACGCCATGGATTCGGAGTGCTGCTGCTTTCTTACCGAATAGCTGACTTCTAAAAAAAGAAATAAATAAAGGATAAAGACTTAATTGCGAGCCTGATGGTGGGATGTAACCTTGGTCCCTCCAGCACAGCAGTCCAATGTTCTAGCCATTAGGCCACAATCGCACGCGTGCTTCTATAGTGTCAGAGCCGATTAGCTCTATGAAAGGATCACCACTCGGGTCACGTGTCACCCTACGTGTTACGTGTCATCGCACGTGTCACGTGATAGGCGCGTGTGCGCTAGAGTATGTGCGTGCCCGACAACCTCATTTGCGCCGAAGAACCTCATTTGCGCAGGAACGAAATCGCCAAATTTGTAGCATTTAATTAACAGCTTTGCGGAGGTTTCGCTTCACACAGATTCCAAGACGTCTGCTTCTTAAGCAGTAGGTCCGTTCAATGACTTTAGATACATTGTATGAAGGCAATGTATGTGCAATCCGAAACTATAGCCTTTTTATGGATTTTTTTAAACTCTGCATACAGGTATTCCTATCTTGATTTACGCACCCGTTGCTCGAGAACGTAAGTTGATAAGCCCGTATACCATCCTGTGTATAGTCTATAACTCTTTAAATTGGCATATATAATGCTACAATAGGTTACCTATAGGTTGCAGCAATATTTAAAAATAACTTTTTGACATCCATAATTGTGTACCTAAACCCTGCTAAGGGCCTATTATAGACTATTAATTTCAATGCGCATTTTCACTATTGCCATGCTATATAGAATTCGGAATAAAAGCACGAATCCGCAAGTCCGTGCACTTTACACGGAAATATAGTCCCCACACTGTTTGTAGATCCTAGACAGTCTACAGAAGTTGTCTATGGGCAGCCTAATCTATTAATTCAAAGCGTCTATAGGTTTCTAAGTCTAATTAAACTTTTTTTTTGCCGATTCCCAGCTCAATTCATACGACAGGGAGCCGAATTCGTAAAATTACTGAGCAACGTAAGAACGCTTGGCGACTGGTAGGGGGCATGGCGATGGCTTACTACAAAAAAAAAGGGGTCAATGGGAGACAGACAGAATGATGGACTTTAATATAAGTAGTAAAGCCTGATTAGATCAAGCAGGCTAGGTGACTGTTTGTCATCGCCCCCTTTGAATATGGATGTCAATAAAATATCATAATCACCACTGACTGCCTTCATTTGCCCGGACACGGCCATTGGCCAGTCGGAAAACCTGGCTTGACTTGAGTGCGTGGCTATAGTCGAGCAGCTCTTCATCTAGAGCACGTGACATTAGTCTGAAGTCCCTCCTGTTCTCTTTTACGTTTCTGGTTCACTCCTCGTGGTCCTCTTCGCGTGCGAGGTAAAAGTGATCGGCCAAAGTTTATCCAACCTCACTGCCTTCTTTTTCCTGACGCCCTTTCCCAACTCACTCAGTCTTTCAATTGCTTACACGCATCCCGAAATCGTCTCCCACGTCTGCTGTGGTTGCCATTCATCAAATCGAATACGAAAAATTATGAAAAATTTGTAACGTAAAAGCCGGCTATGCGACTGCGCCACCGAATAACCAAATCACAGCGTACAAAAACGAAAGAAGATGAAAAAGAGCGATAGAAGTAAACCAAAGAGCGTCCGCCCACGCATCCTTGTGCAAGATGACGCGAGCTCATCTTTCAGAAAAAAATTCAGTGAGTATGTAAAAAAAAATTATGCACATATCGGTGAGATCTGCAGATTCGCGTAGAGTTCTCCATGCACTGCACAGACCGTAGATTATTTCGGATGAACCTGAAAGTCGTGGGCTTCCCACTTCAGTCCGCATATTTGGGCTTCACTTTGTTGGCTATAGTTATACTGTCTCTATTAAATTTCTAGGCAGTGGGTGCGTTGGTCACAGGAAAAACCTGCAAGGAAACAATACAGTTTATAGACGTCTAGAGACAGTATGTACAAGCTGTATAAGCGAAGCTCCAGAAGCCGTAACACATTGCGCAAAATGCGAATGCTAGACGACGAGCAACACTAAGCGGGAGAGGGGGTATCGTGAACTCGCACTACGAGTCTTACTCTAAACGGAGTCAATGTTTGGGAAAAAAAATTTTTGTCCAATGTATGGCCTATCTTGCCATACATTGACCCGTCGTACGTGGTAGCCCTGTGCTTATGACGTTGCATTACGATCGGGGCGGAATGCAAATAATAATAATAATAATAATAATAATAATAATAATAATAATAATAATAATAATAATAATAATAATAATAATAATAATAATAATAATAATAATAATTGTCACAAAATATACAAAATAACACAAGCAGGCCGGTCTAAGCCTCAGTTGGCTTGTAGGACCGTGCCTATGAATGTAATAGACAAAGCAAAAAATATACTACTACTACTACTACTACTACTACTACTACTACTAATAATAATAATAATAATAATAATAATAATAATAATAATAATAATAATAATAATAATAATAATAACAACAACGCTCGTGTATTGCGCGTTGGGCGCACATTAAATAACCACGGGTGGTCAAAATTGCTCCGGAGCCTGCCAGGCTACGACGCGTCTCGTAATCTTGCCGTCGTTCAGGAACGCAAAACCCCAGAATCTAACCAAATTATTCTCTTTTTTTTTTTTTCGGCCCCACGTTGGACGCGCATTGGCTCAGCTTCTTATGCCACCAGGGAAATAAGGCACGCCTTCCAAGACATCCTGCCTCCCACTGTAGTGCACGGTATTCGTTGCAGAACGTAGGTTTGAAAACAGGGGTTGGAAGCCGGGTACAGAGAAAAGAAAAACAATTTTAAAAATTATTTAAAGCCTCCCGCAGAAGCAGGCATATATTTTCGTTGGAACCGCGCTCCGGGCACCGTTACAACTCTGTGTGCGTGAAGCGAGATAGGACCCGCGTGGTGAAGCGTGATGGAAAGGCAAGAAAGTTGCCGATAAGGAATCGTCGATGCTTGAAACGGCGCTATTAAAACGCAATCTAGTGCTATGCAGGCTCTCTATCAGTCTTGCGCGGTCCGACGTGCGCAAGTTACACGTCCCGGTTGCCTAAGTGCTTCTTTACGAACTTCGCGAAGGGAAAAACAAGGAAACAGCGGAGGGTCATTAGGAGAAAGCGCGAAGATTGCTTGGTCTTCAAAAAAAGAAAGAATAGAGACGCAATAAAAAAGATTTGCGCAAACGAAAAACAAAAAGGAAAAGAAAGACGCATGCGGTAGTACAGCCTGAAAGCGGAGCTCAAATGTGTACACCTTTCTTAGGTATTTTTTAACCTAAAATATACAGATAACAAACAGTCTGTCAGAAGCACGTTTTCTATAGCTAAAGCAGAGAGAAAGAAAGGATCAATAAATCGTTCAGTCCATCGACTAGGCAATTATCCGCCCCCCTCCAAAAAAAGTTATTGTAAGAAGGCATGCTGCAAGAGAAACTGCCCGAAGGTTGTCTGGTATCCCAAGTGAAGGCTTATCTCTAGCCGGGCAGATTGCCTAAAACGCCTCTTTGAAGGATGAGGCCAATAGCGCGAAAGTATTTAGAAATACCAGTTGCACAGTGGGGAACAGAGCGAAAAAAGAAAAAAGTCTAGCGGCTCCTGAAGCATGGGCCAATGAAATACCAACGATGGGCTTCAATGACCGGTAATGTTGGATCGACATTCGCCCTGGTAACAGCTGCGCGTACCACGATGGGCCATTTGTCGAAATTTTCTGTCATTCCGCGAATCCACCGACGGGCGCGTAAGCCGAGTGCCCGTCTTTCCGTTCCACGTTCCCGGACATTGATTGCATCATTGCGAACTGGAATTTTTTGCACATTCATCGTTGTGTAACATTGACGCTGCGAATAGTCGTTGCGTGCGTGCGTGGCCATTAAAAAAAGGAACGCAATATAGAGCTTAGGGGTGCGATCTTGTACGCGTTCCAAAATAGAACGGAGGCGGTCCGTTCCACCGAGCCGCACACGCATGGTCAGTTTGAACGGTGTCGAACGCCATGACGTCAATTGTGAAGTGATATCTGCTGTCAATCATTTTCTGTTGTCTGGTATCGGACGAACGCAACGGAACGGACCGCCAATTTCGCGACGGAAAGAGCGGACCGCCTCCGTTCGAGTTTGGAACGCGTACAAGATCGCACCCTAGATGTCTATGTCACTGTTTTCTTTTTTCTCTTGCAATCTATTTTCTTTTTGTCTTTTCTTTAGTGTTATTTGTGGGAGAATGCCGATGAAGGCATGTCTCGATGTTCATATTATCAAAAATGAAACGCTCTCCGACTCTTGACTTCCATTTTGAACAAGAGCTGGTAATTTCGAAATTTGTAGGAGGAACATGCCCCCTTCTCCCCGCTCCCACGTTCTTATTACGCATTGATTGATTCTTTCAACGCGAGCACAGGACGGCGAATGCACTTACAGCCATGACGTTATTGAGATGCTGCTGTCGCGGCCGCTATGTATCATGTCTCTAGCATCCGAATGACAATTCGGAGGGCGGTCAGCGTGTGCTTCGGTCAGGTGTAATAGCAGCGGTTAATCGTCAGCCACAGGCCCAGAACACGAATGAGGAAGCTCGCTTTTTCGAACCGCTATACTGTTAGCTTTGAATTAGGTTCTCTATAGGCGACGCAGCGCTCTCTCTATACTAGCGTTCTTTTTGCTGTAGGCCGACACCAAACGCATTGCCTGTTCTTGCGCGTCCATCTGTGCTCTTTGCATGCGTGTTGCGTCTGTTGGTGCGTTATGTGTGTGTGTGTGTGCGCGTGTGTGTGTGTGTGCGCGTGCGTGTGTGTGTGTGTGTGTGTGTGCGTGCGTGCGTGCGTGCGTGCGTGCGTGTGTGCGTGCGTGCGTGCGTGTGTGTGTGTGTGTGTGTGTGTGTGTGTGTGCGTGCGTGTGCGTGTGTGTGTGTGTGTGTGCGTGTGTGTGTGATGTATGCGTGCGTGTGCGTGTGCGTGCGTGCGTGCGTGCGTGCGTGCCAGTCGGAATGCTCCACGAGAGATACCCACGTGACTTAACCCGCAACGGTGCAAGCGCGCAGTGTACATGACGGCCTGGTTAAGGCCTCTTTCTCGCGCAATAAATACGTGACCTCGGGACGACCGAGAGCTTTAACGGACTCCTGCCCACCGACCAACGTTTACCGCGCCGATTTCCCAAGCCATGCGGTCGGTACCCTGCTTCGCCGGAACGTCACGACTGCCAAAGTGCAAGAGAGAGAGAGAGAGAGAGAGTAGAATACGGGAAGGCAGGGATGTTAACCAGTCAATAGTCTGGTTGGCTACCCTACACTGGGGGGCGGGAGAAGGGGAAGAGAAAGAAGGGAGAAAGAAGGGACATGCAAAAGGAGGCAACTTGTAACATTATTGCCGTAATGCTATCGTTTGCTGATGTGCTCAAGTCAGCAGCCTTGTAAGCTGTCATGTGTGGTGCAAAGAGTGGGATCAAATGGGTGTAGGATGAAGAAAAAAAAAGAAAAGTGCGCCGTCAGAAAGAGAAAACGTACAAGCATGCGGCAGAGACGCAGGTAAGCCAGTGTACCTACCTACGACTTATTTATAGTAGCGTCGCGTGAATGCCTACCCGAAAATCCGGTCAGCGCCGTACGATCGTACATGGGAGTTAAGCAGGGCAAGCACGTAAGCACATTTGCACAAAGCGTGCAGAAATGAGACAAAACCTGTTGACGGCCAACTACATGAAGCTGCCTAAGCCTGCTTCCCCGGTGAACATATCCGTTCCGAGGGACGCACCCTTATGATGCGAATAAATGTTTCGGCCTTATGATGACAATTTGGCTAATATGGAGCACTTAACAAGCGCAGTCAATTAGCCGCTATGGCCTGATGATTTAAATGTTAAGTGTTGGTTTGATGATATCTGACCTGCCTAGGGCACATTTCGTAAATATATGGCAAAATACTAAACATTTCCAAATGGTTGCAAATACGAGTGCCGGCTTTACGATAACATGTTTATCGGGATGATGAGACGGTCTGATATGGCGGTAAATTTGGCAAATATAGCAAACCTGACATTGTGGGGCGAGGATGTAGACTGTTTCTCGTCTACTTTGCCGTCACGCCCCGTCATATTCGACTTTGACTCCATGTCTACGCCGACGCTGCGTGCGACGTTATTGAGCGTTGCTCTACATCGCGTAACCACTGACCACTTGTGGCAATTCGACGTGGACAGTGCACTACTTTGGAATTATTCCACCTTATCACCGGAGTGCGTCTTTCAGTTCTACACCGCAGCGTCCGTAAGCATGCCGCGAAGGAATCAAATCCGTCTGCACCTGTTCCCCGCTTCCCGTAAATCTTCGTAAACGATGACCATCCGCACTCTCTTGCGATAAGAGCCGATTCAACGGCCGATCAACGCCGGCAAGCGCCCTCAAATCCCCGTTGCACCCGTGCCCGCTTCACTCCGAGGTTGGGAACGCTGCGAGGGCTTAGTATAGAGCTACAGGGGGAGAGAGAGAGAGAGAAAGAGAGAGAGGGAGGGAGAGAGAGAGAGCAAGATGGGACGCGAAGCTCGCCTTCACCCATAGGGGAAACGTATATATAGGCTCCAGGAGGTGTCGGACGTGCGAGCCAGGCACCTAACCAGGCGGCCTCGAGGATCAATAGCGCGCAGGGAGAGGGGCCCTCGCTCGCTAATTGAAGGAGCGAGCTGCAAAGGCGCGTTCATCACGTTCACGGGGGAAGGCGCGCTCGGTCGCGATGAAGCCGCGGAAGCTTCGGATCCCGGCGCGGGATCATCAGCGGCGACGAGGCGGAGAGAGAGGCGGCGCCGGTTCCGGCCTCCGAGTTGCGGCCTGGCGGGCACGAACCTTCGTGTACACACAACGCCCCCCCCCCCCCCCCTCCCTCCTTTCCTTCCCCGATACGCACACACAGACAACCACACTTCGGCACGGGCATTTGACGAGACTTCGCTGTCGGAAACGAGACAGGAAAAGAAAAAAAGACCTATTAAAGCGACAGCTGCAACAGTTTTTGTGACAATTGCGAGGGACCATCGGGTAGCTAGCTATGTGTGCCGCTGGTTTTTGTTGCATCCTTTGCTCTATACATTCGTCCGAGTATAGCATGCCAGGTATTTCGCTAAGCTAATTAACATCTGCAGCTCTCATTGAATCTTCTCCTTCGCTCTCTACTACAGGGACTGCGTGTCCCCAATCGCTCTGTGCGCGTACCTGTCACCCTTGCTTCAGGGTGTCGTTTGCCCTGCGCCATACTGAGTTTGCAGCAGCATTCGCTTCGTTGCCGAAAATCGGTATCCCACTCTGTTGTAAGTCGGAGTAGCCTCTCGATATACCGATCTTCGTGACGCCTTATTGACGCCTAAGAAGCGTACAGATAGCGTCACCCAAGTAGGCGTCTGAAGCCTACATAGAGTTCGAGAACCGGCAACGTCGTGAGTGACATCGCGGATGGAGTGTTATCGAGGGCACTGTGGAGTTCCTCAGGTGGTGTGCGGAAGGACAGACGTTGTCTCAGCTGTGACGACCCACCTATACACCCGGTCATGTCGTTCAGGGCAGGTCCATGACAGAGAGGGAGCCACAGGCATTCGGAATTTGTAAGTAATCATGCATTCAAATACATTCATCTCTCCAGCCTGATGATGCTCCATTTTGACCGTAATCGGCCGAGAACACTGGCTTATTTCGCATGCGAAGCCGATGGCCCAAACGGTTGGCACATTTCTATCTTTGCACCTGACAGGGGACAGAGGCATCGCTCGTGGTCGACCGTACCATGTATGTGTATTCACATGACGGGCGGCTCCGCGGAAGAATGACCTGCAGATAACAGAGTTTTGGCCGGTCGAGTATTCCGGTGCACGCAAGCTCATTCTCCATCTTGTCGGTTCTGATTAGCTCACAGGGCTGCTACGGCTGTTATGGTTGGCTGGAAATGTCAACATGGCGGAATGGGATAACTTGTCCGTAAACGCATGACTTTTTTACAGAATACCGGGTTACCGAAGACAGGAATGGCGGTAGCAACGCTTGCAGCGGCATCTTGCAACCCTTCGTCCAACTGCAACTAATTTTTGTGTTGCGTGAAGGTTCTTGTCGAATAAAAATGAACAAAAATGGGAGCTAAATCATAGCAATTTGATTCAATTCAATGTTATCATGCAGGCATAGCATTACGCTGCTACCAATGCTTTACAAGAGAGAGAGAAGAAATGAGAAAGGCAGAGAAGTTAACCAGACGAGAATGTTCGATTTGCTGATCTGCACTGGGGAAAAGGAAAACGGGGAAGATAAAACGTAAAGAAAGAAAGAAAGAAAGAAAGTACACCATAGGGCGAGCACAATACAAGCATGAAATACAAAAGAAAAGTCACGCTGAAGTGTTCCAATTGTTGGCACAGAACCACTACGCGAAGAAAGAGCACCATCTTCTTAATTGAGCGGCTTTTTGGACGTCAGTCCCGTGCGCGCGAAATGATTTGTAGGAGCTCGTGGAGCATTTCCTCTACATTCAAAGGACGCCGGCAGTGGGCTCAGCGTGTCAGGCGCATGCATTTGAGCCCACATAGAGGTCCTGTCCGTTTCAAAGCACACCGGCAACTTACGTTAATGACCGAACTACGGACATAACTTGCCGGTCTGCAACTGACGCCTCATCTGTAGGAGCACCGCGTGTCACAGTAAGGGCAGCACGTACGCTGTGACTCTTTTGGAAGCCGAAAGCCGACCGTTCGACAGAGTGGCCTGCCGTGACGCAACTGAGGCAGACAGTACCTCGCCAATTCTGTTTCTCTCCGTTCCACGGCGAAAGAAAAAAAAAAGTAAATAAGTCAATGCGGCAACAGAGTCGAAAGAACCCCGCCAACGATGATCTAAATTGGGCGGCAAAATCTCCGACAGCGGGTCCACAACTAAATTTCCTTTAGACACGGCCAGCTGTAACGGAAAGCCAGCATCGCAACAACTGTTACACAAGAGAGGGCGCAACAAAAGTCGCCAACTACATCGGCGGTGATTCCGACAGGCCCCGGGAAAGCCGCAACCGGAAGGAGGCACAGAAGAAGACCCAGAGCCGGGCTGCGGCCGCGCACCACGAAATAACGTCGTCAGCGGAAGGAGAGGGTGAGTGAGCGAGGGGGAGGGGGGGGGGCAGACGCCACGGACTTGGTGTCGGCGGAGTGCCAGCAGAGGCGGCGTTGCTTTCGACACAGCGCACGCGAGCTAAGCCTCGTAGCGGTGCCACTGCTTTCTTACTTTTCCGGGGGGGAAATAAACTCGTTACGGAGAGCAGGCCTCCGCGCGTGAGAAGAAATAATAGGGCCGCGTTAGAACGGCAGCGCAGCGTACACTGTGGTGGCTGCTGTCGGAGCAAGGAGCTTTTATAACGACTTCCGTGCGGAGGCGCTCGGAGAAAGGGCTCTGACGGCATTGGGGAAAAGAAGAGGGCCGCCCCGTTCTCCGGCTGTCTTTCTATCCGTTCTATACGTCCCGATAAAAAACGCTGCTGTGGTTGAGAAGACAGACAGAGAGAGAGAGAGAGAAAGAGAAAACAAGGGTAGGAAAGGCAGGGAGGTCAACCAGAACAGCATCCGGTTTGCTACCCTACACTGGGGGTGGGGGAGAGGGGAATATAAAGAGGAAGAAAGGGAGAGAGTAAGCACTGAGTACGTGTGGCAGGGACACCGTACACAAGGACACTATAAACGGCCTCTTAAGCCCGTGCACTTCAAATACTGCACTAGTGCCCGAATCGCTTTTCGAGCCAGTGACGGTGTGGGTGACGGTCCGACGGTGACGGTGTGGGTGTGGCCACGGTCCGAGTATCTTCGACTCGGTGAACGGTCTCGAGTCCAGTCGGCGTAAAGTTGCCCGCAGAGAGAGGCGTTGGACGTCGTAGCGAGGGCAGGTACACAATAGGTGCTCGATGACAGGGCCCGTACAGAACAGTGGAGGTGGTGCTGCGTTCAACTGTCGCAGGTGGTGGTAGAGGACGTACTTCGTTATGCTTTTCTTGTTTGAGCGAGTGGGCAATTAATACTGCATGGGTGCGAACTGAAAGAGGGATACAGATTGCGAGGTAAGGCGGTAAGGCACACGTTACAGCGCTTAAGGGTGTGACTATGTGCGCTTCACAGTCCGACTCTTGCAGCACGTCAACGCGCACGCGTGGTCGCGAGCGCGATTCCGAGTCAGTCAGTCATTCAGTCAGTTAGTCCAGTGAGTCATCCAGTCGGTCGGTCGGTAATGGTGCAGCGTATTCATGCGCAACCACGTCACACACTCTCATTGGCGCCGTAGTGTCGTCTGGTGCGTCAGAGCAGACGACAGGCCGAGACGCGTGGCGTTCAACTAAAGTGTCTTGCAGAGAAGCGTGGTCTTTGAAACGCCGGAGCTGATCGTACAAGCTGGTGCGAAGGAAATCTGAAGCGGGAAAACAGCGTCGCATCCTCAACCGTACACAGCACAGGCGCCGGAAGTAACGATGAAGTTGGGTCGAAGCAATAAGAAAAACATCGAGAAAGACTTCCGAAAAGTGTTCCACGTAAGAGAATCATCCAAGTAAAAAAACAGAGAAAAAGAAGAAGATAAGGAAGAAGGCGGCAACCCGACACGTTTTGACAGGACAGAAACGAACCTTTTGAGAGAGCGGTTGATTATGTAGATTTGACACGCTCCGTTGGTACATGTAAATATACAGCAGGGCTTCCATACGCGGGGCGTCATTCTATTGATATAAAGAGGCGGCGTGAAGAGCTGTCAAGTAAAAGTTGGCGGCAGCACCTTAGCTGTGCGTCGCGCATGTCTCGTCGGGAAAGTCTTTCAACACCGCGATTGTATTGCGTGACAACTCTGCTGCTGCTTTTACATATGGTTTTCATTCTGGTGGACTGGAGAACCTGCAGAGAGAGACGCAATATTACATACAATGAAATTACAAAATATTACTACATGGAAAGGAGGGAGTTCCCACCCCCTCACTACAGGCTAAACAGAGCACAAGCAGTTACACTTAGGCAATTAAAAACACAGTCTTATTATTCACCTGCACAAATAAAAGAGATAGGCACGCTTGAACATCGGCTCTGGGAGTGTGGGTTGCTCGGTCCTGGCATTTCCCGGAATCGTTTTTTTAGAAATGATCAGATCTCCAGATCATATCACTCAAGTCCTGGTTCTCCAGTACGCCCGTGACAGAGCTAGGAGGCTTGACCTCCCGGTCTCAACATGGGAATAGCCAGGCAGGTGGCAACACCTTGTACAGCCCCAGAATAAACTTCCTCCTCCTCCTCCTCCTCCTCCTCCTCCTCCTCCTCCTCCTCCTCCTCCTCCTCCTCCTCATCATCATCATCATCATCATCATCATCATCATCCGCTGTGTTGTCCCGAAAGGTAGCTTTATAAACATTTTGGCGCGCTGAGTTCTGTACGGACGCCATAAATTGAAATGAGAGCAGGCAGTGACCGATGGGGACGCCTGTTACGTGTAAACACATGGAAGTGTGACGTATCGTCACTCTGTAGCTGGTCTCTAACCACGGTGCAGTGCTAAGTGTGCGTTTTGTAGTCCGAGTTAGGGCACGTTTGCAAATGTGGGTGAACCTGAAAACGGAACAACGCCTCGTAGTAGTTTCGGAATGGGTCGCACTTGAAGTTAGGTTAATAGTGGGTCCTGCATCAAAAGTAATTTTTAGTGCTAAACTCACTGACACACTGCGTGTGCAGTGCACTGTTTTCTTACGCTTCGCGTGCGATTCCTACATAAATTAGGATGTATGTCCAATACAGAACGATTACGTGAAAATGATAAGGTAAAAGACACGGACAAGATAAGGAATTATTGGAACACCCGCAGTAGTTGCTTAGTGGCTATGCTGGATCGAATCCCGGCCACGGCGGCCGCATTTCGATGGGGGCGAAACGCGAAAACACCCGTGTACTTAGATTTAGGTGCACGTTAAAGAGCGTCAGGTGGTCCAAATTTCCGGAGTCCCCCACTACGACATGCCTCATAATGAGAAAGTGGCTTTGGCATGTAAAACCCCGTAATTTAAGATCATTGGAAAGCCTGTAGAAATTACGACACATTCGACTGATCTTTTCAGGACCTCGTCAGATCGCTCTGTTTCAAATGATATTGCGCAGATAAAGGACATTGTAGCACTATTCCGACTTTGTTAACACTATAGGAGCGTGCTTATTGCTACGATAGATATTAACAGCGTTGTTTGATTACTTTTAAGGCTTCAAGGGAGCACTCGTGGAAACAAATATAGTCGAAGGTGCTATCAATTTTTCCCTCACATAATGTAAGAAGATGTTGACCCCCAAAATACGGCGCCGCCTACTCTCTGGGCCTTGAATATGTAGTACGTACAACACATGATGAAGTAATGTTCTGGGGTGAATTCACATAGCTTTTCTTTTATTAGTGTTCTTTTTTTCTGCATTGACCGGTGGACTTCGCTCACAACACGTCCGGCGTTAGGATTGGCCGCAACTTTCTCTTACGAACAATTGTAGCGCGAGAGCTTTTTTTTTTTTGCCAGTACGGGCCCTGCTTTCTTCTCAGCCCCCCTCATCCCATCAACGTTAGGCCCATCGTGTGACACAAACACACACCCGGAGTGTCAGTCGTGAATGAGCCATATTCGAACAGACCAGTGTCGTATCCCCGTAGCTGAGTACAACAGAAAACAAGTCAGAATTTTTCGTTTCAGCCCGCAAAGAGCAGTCCTCTCAGCCACCCTAGCCAAACTGGACAGGCGCCCCAATAACAGAAAACAACATCCTTGGAAACTGGCCTACGCGAACATCAGCGCGATCCGCTATGAAGGCGCTGCTGCGGTACTTAAAAGACACGGGACTTTCTGACAAATTGTGACTGTACACAGTTTGACGTAGGATTGTACGGTGACATTGCGTAACGCTAGGAACGCCTCTGCGGGCTGCGTGACAGTGACCACAAAAATAGTTCATGTGTACGTGCGTGTGTGTGTAGTTTTTTTATTTATGTTTTTATCCTTCTCTCTCTGAACTATCGCATCTCCTTGCCCCTCCCCCAGTACAGGGTAGCCAACCGGAGATAATCTGTGGTTAACATTCCTGTCTTTCCTTTGCCTTTCTCTCTCTCTTTCTCTCTCTCTTCTTCGGGTATGCGTAAGGAGCTGCAGATTAGAGAAGTGCGTCCTAAATTACTACGCCGTAGCAGCAGCATGGTCGCCGGGATGCGCTCGAACGTGTAGCTATACCATACAGTTTAATACTAAAGATATCAGATTCTTTATTCGGCGTACTAACCCAATCCAAGAACATACCCATCATCCCCGTGCTCGTCGAACGACTGCTGCGCCAGATTTTCCTGCAGTATAGCTTCAGCGCGAAACTCAACAATTATACAGTGTTTCGCGAGATGTTGCACTGCTTTCATTCGCGCACCGCGGTGACCTACTCGGCCCGCCCCCTCGTCCCCCTGCAGTGCCGGCACTACTGCACCGATTTGATAAGACGGCGAATACATTCCTTTTCGCTTCCTGCCGCAATTACCTGCATTGAAGGAAGCGCTGACGGACGCGCAAGAGCTGCATCAAAGGTGAAGCGAGAAACACATAGAGAGCGGCACTCTTTAAGTGGCAATTCGCGGCTTTGAATGCGGGACGCACGCGAAAACGTGAGGTAATGAAAAGCGGGGGTCGTTCTAGAAAAGCTGGGCCGACGGGCTTTTACCCCCGCATTTCTATAGGGCTGCTCCCGCTTTGCCGACGGAAATAGATTGGTTGCGTGGGTTGAAAAAAAAAATCGGATGAGAGAGTAATGAGAGGCTGTAGAACGCGGTTGTTATCGACACGTTTTGTCAGTACCACAATGGCCTGCAGAGCCGCGAACTAAAAACAAATACGCAAGCGCGCCGACTCTTGGAATGCATTAGGGCGCGGCCGACGAACGTCCGAGCGATAAAAGGGGACCCAGCGTTGCACCGTTCTCTCCGTCTCCGTTCAGCTCCTCTCTTCTTCGTTGCTTTCCGAGACACTCTACTCTCACCGTGCTCTCGGTCTCTGTTGACCTCCTTTCCTGTTCGTTTCTTTCCGAGGCACTCTACTCCCTTCCTTCCTTCCCTAGCTGCTGACGCTAAATGACGCTAACTGACGCTAACTGACGCTAAGCTGTCGCCAAACGTGTCCGCCGCGCGGCGGTCGAGTGGAGAAGCGAACGCGTCGAGAACCCTTCCAGCTATCAAAACGTTAAGTGGACGGATCGCGGGCTTTTGGCGTTGCCGCCGCTTCAAACGGTATCGGCGCGTTTTTTTTTTTTTCTTTTCGATCGCGACTACAACCAATAAACGTACGATTAGGTGATTCCAGCGATCAGCTAAATGAAAACGTTTTTCTGTCGACGGTATCACTCATCGTAATTCTACTAGCGGCGATAAAGAGTATTACAGCACGCCGCTTGAGCGGTGCAACCACCCCACATTAGCGTTGATGCTTGCGAGCTATAAGCTAAGTAGAGAACATTGCTGTGTGTCCCCTGTGGGTGCCAGTTTGCTGCTGCATTCTTGATCGCCATTCGAATGAAATGCAGTTGTTTTAAGTAGAGTCCCAGCATAAAACAAAAGGGCGAGAGCAAGGGCGTCATCATACAACAGTATGACGACACTCTTCCTACATGCTTCCCGGGGTTGCCATGTGGCCTTTTTTTGTTTTTCCTTTTTAGCATTCAGGGAAAGAACCCTTTGTTTTCGGCCTGGCGTGAAGTGAAGCCACACATCACGAGCTCAAGGGAGCGTCGAATCATCGACTTTCATATACGAGGATATAATGTGACGACTATCGGGCATTCGTGTTTACGTCAATCAATCAATCAATCAATCAATCAATCAATCAATCAATGAATCAATTCAAGCGTACTACCCATTCATTCATTCACGCAAGTCTTTCTGTCCCCCAATCCATCCATACACGCAATTCTGCCTGTCTACCCATTCATTCATTCACGCAAGTCCGTCCGTCCCTCCATCCGTCCGACCAACCGTCCTTTTATCCGTCTCTCCATCTGTCCAGCTGCCTGACTCTCCGTTCGCCTGCCCGTCCATCTGTCCGTCCATCCATCCGTCCATCTTATTCTATCATTCACTCGCGGAGTCCGTTCTAGTCATTAACTAGCACACCGCCCATATAGTAACGCGCCAATGTCATCACTCCCCCTTCGTTTAAACATGCACCCGATAAATCAACGCTCCAGCGGCCCACGCTCATTCACTGACTCCGTTGCACCTATGCCCAAGATCTCACGCAGAGCAGCGGACCACCCGCTTCGAACCGTGCCCCAGCTCAAACCTCTGTAACTCTTCACAGCCGCCGTCAGAGGAGGGCAGAACGCCGAGTCAGACGTTAACCAGAAGCCCCGGCAACAGTTACTCCGCCACAGCAGTAACCCGGCGAGAACACGTCGACACCCACATAACCGTCATCTTCGCTTTATATTCCCGCGCTTCGGGCACGGAGCCGTGATAAACAAGCCAGTCGCCTGGCGCGCCAGATTCGGCTGAATTATTGCCGCACGCAGCTCAACGCTCGATCACCATCCTTCTCAGGTGTCCCGCTACATGATGCACTCTACCGCCGTGCCATGACGTTCCCGAGTCCTTGCATGGATCTGTTCTGTCTCTCTCTCTCTCTTCTCCATCATTTACTCTGTAGTTGCGGTAAACGCCTGTTTCTGCTGCGAACAGCGCTATGTTTGCGTGTACGTTCCTGCTCTGCCCTCCCCCCCCCCTTGTCGTTCCATTATCGCTATCATTGTTCCTAAACTCAGGCCAATATCAGTGTTGCTGTCATCGAATAACGTTATCGCTACCTCTGTTCCTCTGGTCAAGCCCGCATCACTGCTCCGTTCGCCGGACCGGCTATCGCTGCCCATGTCATCGTCACGCTATCGCTGTCTCCGTTCCTGTCGTCATGACAACGTCGCTGTCGTCGTGCCGGCTATCGTTGTTCTACCACGGCACTCAAGGCGTCCGTCTATAAGCAGCCCTTTGTATATATGTTTGTTTTGTTTTGCTTTCCTTCGTGCAGGCCAGCGCGGACAGATGCGCAAAAATAGCCCCCTCGCCGCGCATGCACTAAACACTCGGCGCAGTTTCTCCTCGGTTCCGCTCGCTTCGTTTCAAACCGGCTCCGCTTTTCCCAGATGCTCCGTCGGACAACAATCCAGGGACTTTTGCGCAGTCGGGCCTTTTTTTTGCCGTAGCTATGGTGGCTTCGTTTAGCCGCACTGCCCGCCGGCCGTTTGTTTTCCTTGCGTCCGTACCCGCTTCGAAGCAGCGCACGTCCATAGCTCCCAGCTGCGCTAAACACCGCCGAGTGCTCGCGTCGTCCACGTTTCTCGCACACGTCAGTAAATTCCCGGCTTCGGAAACATTACCGCTGATTAAGCGTGTCGAAATGTCAGGCGGAAATCTCGAAGCCTTCCAACAATTGAAGAACTTCCTGTCTTTGTCAGTGCCGTATAGGAAGAGACTAGTTAGTTATGCAAAAAAAATAGGTGACGCGTGCAGACAGGACAAAAGAGTAGAGAAGTGGACAACACGAACGCCGTTCGTGTTGTCCACTTCTCTACTCTTGTGTCCTGTCTGCACGCTTCACCTCTTTTTATGCGAAGCATATTACGAGAGCTCAACCCAGCTCCTCAGGCGCGGTGGTGTCGCCTTCAATACCACGTGACACCGTGACGTCACGACAGAGGAGAAACGGGGCTCCAACTCGCGCCGTCACTCGGGGCGTCGCGGCGGTATATAAGCAGCTGCGCTTTCCTCTGCTAGACACTCACGAGGTGAGATGCCTCCTGGAGACAGAGCTGCTCTTTGGAATGAGAAGCGAAGGTTGCGGCGTGCTACAGAGACTGATTTTCTAGGTGGCTTTGGCTCAACTCTGACAAGATGGGCTGGGTGGGAATCGAACCAGGGTCTCCGGAGTGTGAGACGGAGACGCTACCACTGAGCCACGAGTACGATGCTTCAAAGCGGTACAAAAGCACCTCTAGTGAATGCGGTGTTGCCTTAGAAACGAGCTGTTTCTAAGGCTCAGGCGTGCGTCGCTTGCTCAGGCGCACATTTCGTTGCAGCGCCGAACGCTGCGTTGCTCGACGCTCACCGCGTCCAATGCGGGGCGCGTAGTCGCTGCGCCGTAGCCCATTGTCTTACACCCCTTGGCGGGTCGACGGGAACGCTGTCGCGTTCCACTCTTGAAGGCGAAACAGAGTAACGCATGAGTTGTTTCTGCGTCTAGCCGAACCAAATATAGCCAAGCAACAGCAGTTCACCAGGCTAAACAGTGGTTCAACAACTAAAATAAAGGCTAGTATGCTTCGCATCCTGGGCTTAACCTTAGCTAAGCCACAGCCATTTTTTGCATAATGAATCCTTACCAACTAACTCAGCTTTTTGTCATTCTAAGACTAGTTAGTGTTTCGCACTTTCAATATATGGGTTTTCGATGATATAAGATAAAAGGAATTCGCTATTGGCGTTTTGTTTGGTAACATTCGTTTGTGGGCTGCCATTATTGAAATTCTGAAGAATAATTTAGTCAAGAATGTAAGACCTGGCTTGAGCAACTTTAGTGATAGAGTAGTGTGGCAATATACCCCCCGTGTACCGCATATCATAAAGCATGGCATGGCATATAGCATAGATATGCCTAGATATATACAAAACCTCACGACGACGACGGCGAACATTCGCTTGGAGTGTCCATATAGTTGCTATCGCAACAATACCGCGAGTAGCGCCTCATAACGGTAACGACGCCTCTCGTTCGATTTTCGGCCCCGGTGGGCAGACCACTCGGGGATCTTTAGAACCCCGGCTGGTCAAATTCAGAGTCCACCACAACAGCCTCTCCGATAGCCTTCGCAATTACAAACCAACCAGTCCCTCGTTTCCAAATGTCTTACACTATTGTAACGAACACCTGGCAGTACGCCAGCAAGCTCTTCCTTAGCAAAACAAAATTCGTTACCACACAACAGACGTAGTGCCGTAAAGGCGCGTGCCGAAGTATAATAAAACGCAAGCGGGAGCGGCAGTGATCGTAGTGACACCTTGCGAACCTGCGCGCAGTAATTATAAAGTCTAAAAAATATTGTGATTCCCTAAACAGTACAAGAAGATGTGATACAGAAACTTGTTCCGGGCGGTACTCAAAGTTCTTTATTTTTATGATAATCTTTCCTTCGCCATCAAAGGTTTTCCACACACGATTACGAAGTCCTGCACCCTGTATAAAACATTAAAAGAAAGCTGAAATGTGTTCCATGAGCCTGGTTGAACAAGTCTAACGATGCAGATGTCTGTACGGAAGAAGATGCGGGATTGGCTCCCGCACTGGCGCAGCAAAAACGGGTGGCTGGAAGAAGCGTCGCTGTATCTCCGCTACGCTCAGGTGAACGGCGTGACAGCCGCTATCACGCGCAAACTCTTCGGAGTTCTCAAGAAAGCCTTCGTTTCAGCTATCCTTACACAATATACTTCAAAAAATCTACAAACACCCGTGGTTGCGCAACTGGCAGTTCATGCTGTGAACACACAAGTGCATTTCACTGCTCTAAATCCTACCGAAAAAAACATTTATAGAGTTCCAGCATGCTTGCTAAATTACGGATGATACGTACCGAACTCCCATTATACGAACACGCGGCGGCGAACCCGCAACCACCGGTATATACGAGCGCAATGTGGCTCGTTGTATCGCAGCTGAACAGCGTTGGGGACGAACTCAACGTAATTTCGCCGCGACGTAAACTCACTAATGGGAACTTTTGTGAATCGACTCCGAAATAACGACGCGAATACGTGACCCTGGCGCAGCGCAAGCCGCGCGGTCTGCAAATGACGGATAATACGTACCGAACTCCCATTATACGAACACGCGGCGGCGAACCCGCAACCCCCGCTATATACAAGCGCAATGTGTCCAATTGTGTGGCAGCTGAACAGCGTTGGGGACGAACTCAACGTAATTTCGCCGCGACGTAAACTCACTAATGGGAACTTTTGTGAATCGACTCCGAAATAACGACGCGAACACGTGACCCTGGCGCACCTCCGCGGTGCGCAACTGCGGCGGCGAACGCGCAAGCCGTGCGGTTTGGGACACGTGACATGCGCGGCGTAATGTTACCGCGTAATTACGCCTCGCTAACACTCCCTAATGACACAAAGCCAGCAGAGAAGCAGCCGAATCGTGCCTTGGCATCTACTCTGATCCGCTCATCCCTTCGCCGAGTCTATTCAAAAAGCCGATTACGACCAAATCCGGAACTCGTTCTCGGCTCGGAAAACGTTTGCCACGTGTTCCAGCTTATCCATTTGGAGTTAATAAATCCAGCTTCCCTCACTCCTCTACACCCCCTCCCCCATTTTTTTCTTCTTTTGTTGTCGGTGAGACTTGAACGTGGTTTCCTGTTCAGAATAAGGAGCGAAGTTGTTACCCGTGTGTAACGGGGAAAGGTGCACCCCAACGCACGAAACAGACGTCATAATTACCGAACAGCTTACAAAAGGCGCGCCTTCTTTGAAAGAAATGGAGAGTGAAATCGCGAAGACTGTGCATTTGCCAGCGCCCGAGTCATACAGTTCCCATCGCTGTCGTAGACTGCGAGGTAGATAGCGCGTAGTTCTAAGCTCTAGAAGGCGCAGGAAGTGAAGAAACTCCTCCTTTAGCGCGTACAAAGTGTTTCTTCACTGTCCATACATACTTTAAGGCTTGCAACTGCTCTAAGCGACGTATAGGCAATGAAGGAACACGTATGTCTAACAGTACTCGCTAGACGGCGCTAAAATACATGATATATATTAGTGCAACCGCTATTGCCGCTAGATATTACCCACACACACAAACACATTATATATATATATATATATATATATATATATATATATATATATATATATATATATATATATATATATATATATATATATATATATATATATATATATATATATATATATGATCCGCTTGTTCGAGCGCGACAAGGTTATGTTGTGTGAGGCGTTTTTTTTTTTAGTGAAACTGTCCAACTTTTTTTATTGAATTTCTTTATTCGTGGCGTACACAGTCTATAATCGCTCCTAGTTACTGTCCCTGCGTTCCGTGTGCAAATGGTCGTTAAGCAAGAACCACCTTCTCTGCAAACACCAACGAAAGCATTGCTTGAAATGATTTCCACGGCGCGTGGAATTTCTTTCAAAGACCAGAACGTTCCACACGAATGTTGGTGCCTCCCTGATGCTGACTATAGCTAATCATCGCTTTGACACAGCAAAAATGAAATTATTTTGTTCGTTGCATGGAATAGCATTTACATACTTATCGCATTCTCTAATACTGGTTGTTATTTTGCGTGACCCTAAACGCGAAGATGACGAACCAGTACGTATAGCTCACTGCTTACTTGGACTCGGGGATCACCAGATTCGTTGCTACAAAATCGCCCGAAGGAATAAAATGCTTGCGAAATAAACCAAGTATACGTGGCTGCTCAAACGCGTGCGTACGGTGACCATGCAGTGAAACAGCTGCCGCTGAAGTGACGGAGACGAAAACCTCACCAATGACGCCTGTACGACAAATACAGGACGACGAAGTTGATTGCAGAACGATGACGTCAGCACGGTGACCATCACGTCGCAAACGACGGTCCGTACGTTACAGACTTAGGATCGAACCCTGTAGGGTACTAAGACAGCTTCCTGGCGACTTTTTTCGCTAAAGTAAACGTGATCATCTTTTTGTTTCTCAATTAACGATTCAGTCCTACGCTGTTGTTCCTTAAGCTTATTTTCTTTTACCACCGGAACGAATGCTTTAACAAGGTATAAAACTGCCAAGCCCTGTCTCGCACCATACAGAACAGCCAGGAAGGAGTACCCAACACCACATAAATCCCTCAATAAGTTGGAAGAGAACACTTTTAGGAGACTACAAACGAATACATACCCAACGCCTGCTAAGTTACACCAGTGGTACCCTACACTATACTCCCCGCAATGCCCACACTGTGGAGAGGTAGCTAACCTCTACCACATAGTGTGGGCTTGCCAATTTAATCCCATAGTTGACCCCATTCCAAATCCCCCAGAAGAGCAGTGGGAGGCTATTCTGCTCAGCGATGATCCTGACCGTCAGCACTGGCTGGTGGGAAGGGCACAGCGCAGCAGCAGTAACCAGTGGGCTACCGGAATAGGCGGCCCACCCACGAGTTCTACGAATATCCAGCAAATAACGGTGTTTTCAATCAATCACCAAGCCCTGTTGTCGACACGTAGCTGTTGCCTCGTCACAGAAGCACAGCCACAGTGTCTCACGGTATCAGTATGAAAACTACAACGGCCGGAGTATTCTGGGCACATTCAGAAAATTTATGCGGATGCATTGAAACGCTGCCCACTTATTGAGCTTCCTTGTTGCAAATGGGATCTCATGTGCATCCTGAAGCAACAGGCCTAAGCAGTGAAGGCATTTGTTCATCGTTTTTGTTTGCCTCATCATGTCTATCAAGATGGAGGGATGGATGAATGCTCTTCCGGGTCGGGACCCCGAAATAAACGAAGCACATAAGACGAAACGCCTCTCTCCGTGGACGCCCTTCAGAAACAGAGCGCAGAGGCAGATTTGATAAGATCAAAGCTTTATTTAGGGCAGTCCCACAGCATATGCTACTGTTCGGCTTTGAGCATGACGCGGTGGACAGATGATATAAGGTGCTGTATTTGTTGAAGCTAGGTAGGCATTAGACAGAGAGAGTGAACTTTATTTGCAAGGATGGCTCAGTAGCCTAAGCATGGCTGAGGGTTAGTCGTGGAAAGCGTGAAATAAAGAAAATAAACCAAATATATATGAAAGAAAGAAAAGCATTCATTTATCCAGTCGTGATGTTGACGATGACGGCGAACGCTGCGACCGACAACGCTAAAGACGCAGAAAGCATGCTCCGCGACTATTGCAGTGAAAAAAAAATTAAAAGGGAACAGGAAGGAGCTGGGTGCTCAAATATTATGCGCTTAATCCCTATTGTCATCTTAGGTAGGGGCAACGGCCACAGAAGGAGTACTAGCTTTCCCCTGGCAACTAACGGGAAGAGCCACAGCTTGGCGAATTCCCACGGCACTCCAGGCAAGAGAGGAACTAATGTTCGGTACTCCCGTCGCCTCACGTTCTATTGCTGACATGAAAGCGCAGTGCAGGGCAGAAGTGCACAATAAGGAACGAAAGATACGCTGTAGCGGAAGATGGTATTCTCCACAGCGACGCAGTGAAGACCAGCGCAATTTTTTACCTCTGGTCCTCTGTGGATATATGTGTGCCATAGAGCTACAGGCCATCAAAGAGTGCGCGCATCCATGTTGCATGGCAGGTGGTACTACAGCTTGTGGCCGGTACTACAGGCGGTACTGCAGCGTACCACTACAGCCGCACGTGCAAGTGTGCCGGCGGTTGCTGCTCCTCACCAACGCATTCACGTACGAGCAGGTTAAGATTCCACGAGGCCAGCACCCCGAAATAAACCAAATCGGTGTTCGAACACCTCTATCAGTGGGCGCCCCTCACGAAAAGGTAGGACAGAGATAGATTCATGATAAGATCAAAGCTGAGAGGTAGGCCTGAACAACTCTATTCTAGCCTGCTATTTGGCGTTGAGGCATGAAGAAAAAAATGAGAGAAAGTGGAATAGAACGTCATGATGATGACAATGATGACGATAGGTACGATATTGATGATAAATTAAGAAAAGACTCGTGGGAAAGGGGTCAAAGCAGGCTGTCAAATCTATCAAGGCTGTTGCTTTTTCCAGAACCTACTGTGGAGTTGGAGGCACATTAAGAAACGATTAGATTAGTTTTAGTCAGAATAGGTGTCCGCTTAAGGAAGCCCGCCCACAATAAGCGGTAAATTGCTGTTGCTGTTGCCTAAAAACTACACTGTGCACCTACTAAAGACCTCTTTCATGTTCTTCACTGAGCTGAGGCACTATGTGATTTAGTTTCAAACAGCTACTTATCACTAATGTGGCGCTTCAGGCCACAATTCCTTCCCACCTTCTCCCTTGAAATCAAGCTTTTTTTCAACAGCAACAGTATGCTCATTAGAAGCTTTATCACAGATCATCCGCTCGACCTTTGCATCGCTTTGAGGCTACCAGACGACATACATTCCTCAGAAGAGTGATTCTGCGACTGTTGCCTTGTAGGCATCTGCTGTGCACAAAGCCACGAAGGCGCTGCTGCGATGTTACGGCTTGTGACTGAACGTAAAACAAACGTCGGAGCGTGTTCGTGCGTACGTGCTGTGAACATTTCTTTTTTCTATGTTCATATCTTTTTGCCCCCTTAGCCCCCGCCAACCAACTGCAACGTAATCCAACCGCGATCAACCTGGTTAGCGTTTCTCTCCTTCCCCTATCATTTTTTTTCCTTTCCTTTCATTTGCACTCGAGCACAGCAAGATTGCGCGCGTGTTTTAGCAAGCTAAACGCACACACGCAATCGCGTGCTTAAACGCCCGCGCCAGCATGCAGTACCACGAGTCAGAGAGAAGCCATTATCGGCGGAGCGCTTAGTTGGGCCGAGGATGCGTTTCCCTTTGTTCGGCGAGTGGATGCCGGCGCCACCTTGGGAGAGCGGGTTAGCCGCCTCGTGACGCAAACGTGCCCCTCCTCCTCGGACGACAGGCTGTCTCAAGCACGGGACCCTCACAGCACCCTTCTTTCTTTCCCTCCCCCAAATCACCTCTTTCTCTCTCTCAGCAGAACACCCCCAAATCACCTCTCTCTCTCTCTCTCGCTCTCTCAACAGAGCAAGGTTCCGTTGGGTGGCGCGCACGAAGGAAAACAAAACATGGCGTGGCGGGCGGTCGGCAGTCTCAAAATAATTCCGACACACACACGTACTACAAACACACGCACACCAGTGACTGCAGAAGGGAGCTCAGTCGATGACGTCCCAAGAGCTCAAAGGGAAGGGTGATACGTCAGCGCCGAGATTTGGGAGGAAGGGAGAGGGTGAGATAAACAAAAGGCGCGTGGGGTTACGAGAGAGAGAGAGCGCCGTACTTCTCACCGCAACTCCCAGATGCGCGCATGACGAGCGAGCTGCAGCCCAACGCGCATTTCTCTTGTGAGCTCCGACGGTGAGGAGCAAGAGTTGCGTCTCGCTCGTTCGAGTGCCAAGAATAGCGCGAGCGGGACGTCGAACGATTACGCGAGGGTTCGGCGGCGCGAGGCGCTAATAAGAGCTTCCTCACATGCTCGGTACAGCCAAGGTGCCCGCAAAATATGGGCAAATACATAATGACGAAAATTTGGCGGGGCCAGCCCTAATCGCCGCGTTCTTGCACAGACCATCATCATCAGCAGCAGAAGCAGCAGCAGCCGCCTATTTTTATGTCCACTGCAGGATGAAGGCCTCTCCAGGCGATTTCCAATTACCTTTGTCTTGCGCTGGCTGATTCCAACTTGCGCTTGCAAGTTGCCTAATTTCATCAGTCCACCTAATTTTCTGCCGTCCTCGACTGCGCTTCCCTACCCTTGGCACGCATTCTGGAACTCTAATGGTCCATCGCTTATTCGCTTTACGCATTACATGGCTTGCCCAGCTCCATTTATTTTATCCTAATGGCAACGAGAACATCGGCTATCGCCGTTTGCTCTCTCGTGCACACCACTCTCTTCCTGTCTTTTGATGTAACGCCTAAAGATTTTGGTTCCAGCCCTTATTGCGCTGTCCTTAGCTTGTTCTCCAGCTTCTTCGTCTATCTCCAAGTTTCTGCCCCATACGTTGGGACCAGTGGAATGCAATGAGTGTAAGCTTTTCTTTTCAAGGACAGCGGTAAGCTCCCACTCAGGATTTAATATTGCCTGCCTTGTGCACTCCAGACCCTTTTTATTCTTCTGCAGGTTTCCTTCTCATGATCAGGGCTCCCTGTCGAATAATGTACCTAGATCAACATATTCCTGCACAGACTCCAGATGCGGACTGGCGATGGAAAATTCTCGTTCCCTTGCCAGGCTACTGAACGTTATCTTTTCCTTGAAAGGGAAAAATTGTCACCTACCCGAATGTAGCACGAGGCAACAAAGGAAACCCATAAGATATCTCAGAAAGAGTGCTTCACAGTTGAAGAAAAGTTCGTCCGGGTCCGGTATTGGAACCCGGGGACAAACAGCTTTCCGGTGCAGTCGGACTAGCATCTAAGCCAATCAGGAGGCTACCAGATCGCAGCGCGAGATACAACTAGCGGGCATATTGCCACAGGCCGTCACAGAGTAGAAGCACCTGATACCGAGCGAGTTGAATGAGAAGGTGCGAGAGGCTCCATTATTTGTTAGTCACAACCATATAAAGACAACAGAAATTGAAGCCAAAGAACACACAGAGCGAATCAGTTGTCGCGTTTAATTGAAATGCAGAAATAACGAGAAAATTAAGGTAGAGGCAAAAAAAAAAAAAACTTGCCGCGGGTGGAACGTAACACGGCGCTCATCCTATTTCGAATGGAACACCCATAACGTCGATCCACGAGCAAGCCAATCATTAAGCCATCGTAGATATCATGGACAGCCTATTAGAGCTGGCACCTACTTGCTTTATTTTGGCTTATAGCTTGGGTGATAGATTGACTTATAGCTTAGTTTACAGCTAAAGGCTTCCTAGAAAGCTTACTTTTTTATTTGTCGATTCTTCCACTGTCCTTTCCAATTTCCTTCGTTAGGAATGTGAATTTTGCCGCCAATTTGACCATCACTCGTGTCTACTTCTACATTAACTTAAACCAACAGTTAATTAATCCTGTGCTTTTTTTTTTCATTCGTTCCATTTCTTTGGAACACACATACGCACAAACACACATACGCACAAACACACACACACACACATATATATATATATATATATATATATATATATATATATATATATATATATATATATATATATATATGTAACGGCCTGTTGCAGTCCTCGGTCCAGCTTTATTCCTTGTTTTTGCATTGCTTTATTGGAATGTGCCTTCCATACTGCGTTCAAGCTTTGCGGAGCGTCACATTTATTTTCATATTACCTGCTGGTTCCTTCTTTGTGCGTCTGACTGAACATTAAACCGGCTACACGTTTTCTGAGTTTCGACAATGCGTATAAACGATCGCATTTTGCTGCCATATATTCGCTGTTACTATTCCTTTCTATTTTATAAACCAAGTGCCCGCATACAAATTTTTATGCTTTCTAAGAGTTAACTGCTGGGCTAGTGGGTGATCTTGCATACTGAAAAGATTTTGCGCCAAAAAACAACACACACAAGAAGAAAGACGACGACACCACGGGCGCTTTCGTATATGTGTGCATGAAAGGTAACATGCCTCGCCTTCGTTTTTGTGTATCAGATGCCTGTCCATTGTTGCCAAAGCGGGGCTGCAGTTGCTGTGTAGTGCTCTGTAGCTTTTAAATGGCTGCTCCCAACTTGGTATCAAAGAATAAGTTTGAATTGTAATTGAATTGAACAGCAAAACCTAATGCGTAGGATTTGTCACGCGATATTTGCACGCACGTCGCTGGGCCTGGGTAGAATCGCCACGCATGCATGCACAGGTATTACACTTTTTTTCTTTCTTTATGTCCGAAAGACTTTCCCACCTAATGCATAGTGCCATAAATTACATAACGCGTAACGCAGTATACACGCGCAATGATCAAAATTTTGAATTCACAGATCTTGTTTTTTTTTACCCTTACAGACACGTGAAACTAACGTGAAACTGAATCTGAAAATGTGAAAATGTGAAAAAGGACGCGTGAAACTAGATATAACATGCACTTCAGCACGCGCATGTTATATTGATCATTAAGGCAAAATGGTTCTGTAACAACAAACTGGCCTGAAACAAAAAAGCTAGAACTGAATTGTCTAAAGAATCGTCGAAACAGAAACGCCTTAAGAGCGGATTTGCTAACGTTGCTGAACGTCGCTGCGACGAAACGCGATTTGCGAAATCAAAATTCCGAAAGGAGACCAGGGCGATTAGGTAAGGTTTCGTATTATAGTGTCAATAAATCGTAAAGAAAGAAACGATTCAATACCATTTTAATCGCGCCGAGATTTTTAAACGCGATATTCTGACAGGGAATGTGCGAGCCGGTTTCGATAATTAAGCTATTCAGCAGTGATTACGTACGATTACGTTTCCGGGTTCAGCAAACCAGCAATTGGGGAAGCGGGAACGATTCCCAGCGCGAAGTGAGCTTGGCGCGTTTCCGGCAGTGCGATGGTTGGGCGCAAATTAGCGGCGAGTGTTTTCAGCGGACAGGGCGCCACCATTAAACCCTTATCTCGAAACGAATGTGCACGAACCGTGCTAATTAGGAAAAGCTAATTCCCGAATATAATTTGACTCAACTCGAGGCGAGACGATGAGTGGTTATAAAGTAGGAGACGGAGTTCTGGCTATTGGACCCCGCTGTAGTCAAAGCGCCAACACCATTTGTTTCTTTGTGAATTAGCTCAGCATGTAGTATGGTAAATATAAGTATAAACAACATAATATGTGAAGCACGAAAAGAAGAAAACCTGTTTCTTCTTTCTGCCTTCATTCCTAGCCCTCTAGAATGCATGAACCCAGATTCCAAGTATGTTGATTTGTATGGTTAATAAAAGTACCCCGATTTAAACGCGTAAGCGTTAAAGTTCCAAAGGTGGGCACCATCTAGAAAACAGTATACAAATACACATGTCGTTAAATAAGTATCAGACGTGACGCTATTTCGCGGTTTGTTAAATCACATGAAAACTTAGCAGCGAGTTGCACTGGATGAACGGCTCTTTGGCTAAGTTGTTCGGCAGCATAACAACAAAACGCACATCCGGCTACTTTGAAACGGACCACAGCGACAAAGTTATCGACAAAATCCGCATTCTACTCTTTTTCATATAAACCTACCTACACATTTATGTGTATTTGAGCCTGATAGAGTTGAACGGTGAAAAGGTACTTTCAAGAAAGTCGAGTGGAGGTGTGTCCGAACTAATATTGGTACTCTAATCTCACGCTAGATGGCACATCGTGTCCACAGGGAAGCGACAAAGAGGAGTCAGGCTGGAGTACATTTCTCATACATGACGCGAATCTCGGCGTTCGCACGCATCGGCATAGAGTTTCTAACTACATTACCTAGAGGGAAATCTGGCGCTGCTGCGCTGTGGTATGCATGGGAATGCCGGTATGTTGTGGATTCGGATTGGCATCGTTCTCGTAGAGACCGGACGCCTTCAAGACGCGCTAGGCAAGTACCGTTCCGTCTATCACAATGATTCATTTTCTACTAGAACAGCATGTGAAAAGCTGTTTTAGATTTATTATTACGCGAAAACACGTTTTGTTTAACTATGAGAACTTCTTATTGTGTGTACGACTACATGTTACGTAAAAAGTATCACCGGGCCGCTAAAGTTGGAGGACAGACGTCAAGGTTCGCGCTCGCTTTGAAACAGTTGGTCGTCTGTTCTTGCTTTTCTTCGGTTGGTCATGCATTGTGGGTGAGTAAAGATGTAATATGTGTGAATGGAAACATTTTATGAAAATTTTACTTTGAGAACGCGTTATTTGCGTAGCCATATCCACGTTTTAGACGAAGCCTCTCACAACACCAGCCAACACGAGCCTCGCAGACACATATACCGTCATTCCCATGACGGCACGGTGCCCCCTTAAGAAACTCCCATAGACGGTGGCGCCAGATTACCCTCTAGGTGTTATAGTGAGAAACTCTATGCGCATCGGCACGCGACGCATCTCGGAGGCCACGCGAGGACTTCGCAACAGCGCCCCTAGGTGGCGCAGCGAACCGCACTAGCGAGGAACCCGGCTAGCGAGGAACCCGGCTGTAGTATACGTCTCACACATGACGCGTTTAAGAGGTCGTCGCAATGCGGTGTGTCGCTACATTGCTTTAATGCTAACCGCAACAATGTCGCCATTGATCGTGAGATGGCTTCTGTCGAAATTTCTTGCTGTACCACACTGCCCTTCCAGACGCTGCTTCCGTGAGTACAGCATTCGAACTCATGACTTCATTGTCAGCATGCAGCCTAGAGAAATGGTCACTGAGCTACTGCCGCAAGTATCCCAACTGCTTTTGTTTAATTATGCGCGTAAAGTACCTTAATAACGATCCCCTAAAACTCGTTAATTCACTCATTAGGTGATTAAGGTATACTATTAACAATTAAACCAACAAGATGGTGAAATTTTCAGTCCGCTATTTTTTTATTTAGACACTGCTTTTGTTTGTTGTTGCCCAGCAAGAAATATTGCCCGTTGATCTTAAGGCATTGGGACTACACCGGAAAATAATTATCGATATGTAAGCTTTCGTGTGAAAATTGTACACCATTTCAGACAAGCTGTGGAGGTAGCACCACGGAGCTAAATTTCCGCGATTTGAACGCGATCGCTTTCGATGTCTCCATCGCAAAGTTTCGTGTTCGTCTATGCAACTGAATAGCAATGGAGGAGGAGAGGCGAGAGAGAGCGAATGCGCCGCGACGAGGAAGCCGTAGCTGCGCCGTGGAGTTGAGAAGAGGCCTCGATTATGACGTCACCTAACGAGGAGTGTGATATGTCAGCTTCGCTGTCCTGTATTTTATCTCGCAAATTACAACAAAAATGTTGCAAGAGATGGTCATAACCAAGTACAAACCCTATGAAAGGATCATGTCTGTAATGTTTGTGTCTCAACGCTCGTATTGTGTCTTTTATGCTGAGTAAAAAAAATTTTTGCTTTGTTTCTTTTACCTTTTTTTATACACTTTTTATTGCCATCTCCATCTCGTATGGCTATTTGACTGCTTCTTACACTCCTTTTTTTTAACTGCTTTAATGGATAGGGCAAGAAATGCTCTTCCATCGCCTGGGCCAATCAGTGTTCAACAAGATCAAACTAAACTGCCTCAGAGCACTTCTCACAACTCATGTGCGCTCTAGTATGAGGGCTTCGTGAAGCCTCGATATCCCCGCCACAACCCAGCCCGCTAATTCGCGACGCTACAACATTCGCAACCGTTCTGGCGACGGCGGGCTGATAGGCTTCGGTGCGGGGTGATCAAAACGCAATCACGACCACTTCCCCGTAGAACAGGCCCCCTCTCGGTGTTCAAACTCCCAGGAAATCAGCTGACTACGCAGGCTGATAAGCTGCGCTAATTACTACGGTGATATTCAATCAGAGAGCGCTAACAGTAGGGAATCCAGCCCATCGATGAAAGCGACGCACTTCTCGAAGGTTGGGAAGGCGGCAACAAACACCGCAAAGTAGGGTTGACAGAGCATCGCTGAGTTTAATTTGGCAAAGGGGTTTGAGATTGCGAGATTTAAAAAAAAGAAATACGGCAGAATCCCTCTCACGGTGGCTGTCGACGGTCATGGGATTAGCATTAAAGCAATGTAGCGACATACCGCATTGCTAAAGTCTCGCTTACTTAAAATCTGTCATGATCCTTCTGAGACTTGCGTTGCTTCGCCTATGCGCGACATACACTGATGATGTGTGGTGTTTTATGGCGCAAGGGCTAGGTATGGCCAAAGAGCCATGACAAAGGTAAGGTTAACGATGCATTGTGAATGGTGCAGAAAATGAATTCCTCATGGTATATGTGACATGGCTGTAAAAAGGCCTAAAACCTGCCGCTGTGAATGACGTAAAATATATAGTTGCTAAAAATAATGACACTGACTAAGTAGGGCTGTGGGCTATGGCAATGGGGTTTCGTTAAAAGCGTGATGCAAAACATAACAATGACACTTTAGCTTCAAAAAGGCCCTTGAGTACAGGGGCTGTTATACGTGCGCTAAATATTCCCCGACCAAATGATTTGTGGAGTGTCCGTTTCAGCAAAAAAAAAAAACGCTCTAAGACTAATTTCAGGTTAAACACTGCGTCCGCTATTGGCGCACTTTGCTATGGTTGTCGCTTGCCAAGACCACCCACCAGCAAGACGGCATAATGATGACTGTGTGATGACGACATCGTGACGACAACGAAAGCACGAAGATGAGAGGACGTCAAAGAAACGAGAAAGGGGGTATGACGACAAAGCGTGACGACAATTAGACCACGATGATAAAACGACCACAGCGTGACGATGACAGCGTGAGGTCAACGACATGGCAAGCGTATGAAGTGTATGTTTATACCCCAGTGGTTGTGCATCTAAATGTGATCAGGCCCATCGCGCACTACTAACCTTTCTAGAGTTAACTAACTTAGGTTCACATTTGTAGCGCGAACATTCAACATTCTGTAGTAGCGTGACCTTCAGTGACCAGCCCTACTGTGTGTGATCTGTACTGTGTTCTAACGCTTCTTCCTTCGAAGATGGGAGGTGGCGGTTCAAACACCTCGTAGTGTATATTGTGAACCGACTACCGGTGAAACCCTGATTGCGTGCAGCTGCACTTGGCGTCTCATCGTGGAGCGCACAATTAGCCGCATAGCGAACTAGGCATGGATGCGATTGATAATTGTGGAGGCTGTTCGACGCGGCGCCACTTTAATTCCGGCTGCAGAGTCGAAACTCGGCGGAACAACGTGCGTGGTATACTGCGTTCTACTTTAGACTTTAGATTTGTCCTGTTGCTCTCTCCTCCGTTCCTCTCTCCTCACCTCCTTCCTAGCTTCCATTTCTGTGTTGCTGTCACCTCCCTTCAGAAGAGTAGGCAGGCGTTGGGCCCCTTCCGGTGGCAGTTGCCAGCCTGCTCGTCGCTTCCCCTTTCCTGTTAACTGCGTATATGTGTATATGTGTCCAAAACAAATAATATTAATAACAAATAATGAAGACGAAGTCATGACGAGTACGGCATAAAGATGGCACGATCACAAATGCTTGACAGCGACTGTCTGACGTCGACGCAATGACGATAATGGCATTACGATGGCGGCATATTCGCCATTAGTTGATGACAGTACGATCGCTTTAACACGTCGAAAATGGAATGACGTCCATAGAACGAAGGCGGCCATAGGACGGCTATGGAACGAGGTCTCTGAAGTAAGTAATTTATTTTAATGCATAAGTACTTTGTTTAGCGCAGAACAACGGACACAAGAAAGGCGACAGGACAAGGTGCTACTCTCAACTGACATCATCTTATTGCGTCACTCCTTTATAGACAGCAGAAATTAGAGGAACATGCGCAGTGTGCACCATGTGCAGGAACCACCAGCATCCGATCACAATTGTAGGGCAGTCAGGCCGCTGTGTTAACGAGCGCCTTATAGAGAACATGAGCGATCCATACCAACAGGCACAGGTTCCCATTTGGCTCAACATTGCAAAATATGCAAGTGCGAACCCATGTTTCGCGATATCACGATCTTGAAAAGGAGCCGTGATATCACCACCCGATAGTTATCGGAAGCATTCTTCACACAGTCATTGGGGTCACAATGCATTAGTGTGCCTTCTTTATCCTTGTACAGTGCTGAATATGGTTTTTTGCGAAACTGTCACATGAGTGCGCTCTTGTGATGGTGCGCTCTTGCACATGGTACTCACTGCGCATGTTCCTCTGGTTTCAGCTGTCTGTAAAGGAGTGACGCAATAAAATGACATCAGTTGAGAGTAGCGCCTTGTCCTGTCGTCTTTCTTGTGTCCGTTGTTTTGCGCTAAACAAAGTATTTATGCATTAAAATAAATTGTGGCTAGACTGAAAGCTTTCGTCACGTAAATAGCAAAGAGTTGAACGACAACTGCATGTTTCAGACATACCATCTAGACTCGGAGCATGTGTATACGTATATGCTCTACGCCCCACATGATACATTGATACTTAAACAGACGCTTGCCATTTTTACGCAGCGCTGTCTTTCATGGAGCGGATTGTGGTTTGTCCATTGTTTTCCCAAACGTCTTACGTTAATCTAAAATTCCGATTTAGAAATGTCAGCCCTGATATATGCAATGTTTGCCATTAAGGGAGTGTGAGTGTCCGAAACTTTAGAACAATGACTCGAATATGGTCCAATTCGATTCCGTCTTCGAATCAAACAACGAGCATTGTCGAGACTTTTCGAATATCCTAAAGCGTTATCGAACGTAGAATTGTAAGAAAAGTGCGATAAATTTCATCCCGGCGGCCATATAGTAGACATAACAACACGAGAATTTACACATTTGAGCACCCTGTGAGTCGCGAACGATTCATACGTTTCCGGCTGAATTGCTGCCATTTGAACTCACCGAAGAGTCCTAGCAAGTATGCAAACAAATTGCACATTTGTTCCTAATGCTACATTTAAGCTTTTAATGAACGACGCTTCATAACGTGCAATGTACTGCCAGAAGTTTGGTAACGCTGCGGGTACACATTGGTTATGAACATCGCTTCGCGTTAATGTATACTTGTATGTGCTAATGTATTATGAATTTGTAAAGGATGTTTTCCAATAATTGTATTTATTACTACTATTAGTGGTTGTCCATTATTAAAGAAAACTATTCAAAAGGTATTCGATACGTCATTCGATTTAATTTGGATTTAATTTAATTTATTCGCCCACCCCTACGCATTGGGATGTTGAGTTCCTTACCTGTGTAAGTAAAGCTACCAGACCATGAAACTGACCATACGAATCTTCAACCAGTGAAGTGCTACTGGGCAATGCTCATCTTAACGAACTTCGATACACTGAAATATAGTCAAGTGCGAGACAAATCTGGGAAAAAGTGAACTCCTAAGAAAACAAACAACGAGTCATTTATGAAAGTTCAAAGCTTGTTACAAACATAAGTGGGCTCTTTAGAAATTTAAATCAGTAACATTGGGCTAGAAACAATCGACACGCCGTCACATCAGCGACGTTCTAAACGAAATTCGTTCTAAACGGTTTTTTTTTGCATTCAATTCTAAGATTTGACTTGCAGCGCTACAAGGATTACCAATTCGAAGTTCTCCCTTCTGGTGCCGTGTCTACACTTGTTGACGTGACTTGCTTTTACCTGTTCTGTCAAATGGTGGTTAGTAAAAAAAAAGAGAGCAGCTGATGTTGAGCGGTGGGCACATTTAACCCACTCAGTCCTCGATGGGCCTTCGTTTCGCTTCCAATGTTATCCGTACCTCTACAGTCGACCACTCTGCTGAACGTACTACCATGTTTGACGAAACCGTTATAGGCGTGACGCGTTTCGGCGGCAATGTAGATTTCTTGCTCGTAATGCTTGCAGTCAATAAATAAATTCTGCGCGTAATTCAAGCCTACGATTGAACTGTGTTTTGTACAAAAATGGAGCATTATTTACAGCACGGTATATCGATATTTAATTGCTCCGTAATTACAATGATTCATCAGAAGATGCACAGAGCGCCATCCGAACACCTTTTCGTTCTTGCAGTGAAGTATACACTGCCTCGGAACAAATCTGTACAACTTGGACATATTCATAGACAGTCAATCATAATTCGCGACTAAAGGGGGTATTATGCCGAGGGAATAAAATCGGGGCGCGGCTATAGCGAAACGAGCAGGAGAGGAAGGACCAGACGCCCTCAAGACAAATGCTTTCCAACGCGCGGTGTTGTTACTCGAGAAAAAGCTCAACATCAACATGATTTATCGAGAGAAATACTCTCCAGTGACCAGTAGCCGACGCGATTGGAGAAAATGGGTCCGGGGTAATTCACTGTTATCGTATCAAGTGTCGTCTGCAGTGCCGACGAATGGCACGAGCGATATCGTCTGTCTCAGCGATGCCTCGGCGAGTGCGCACAAAGGAGCCGGGCAACGTAGTGTGCTTCATCAGCAGTAAAGGTCCTAGTGCAACAAAAGCAACGGATAGGGTTGGCGAAGGATTGAAAGAGATGAGAAACCGGACAAGACCGATTCAGTACGCGCTTAAGAAGTCGCCTGCCAGCGGGAACTCATTGGCTCCGAGTGCCGCTGCAGATTCGTCTGCTTTTCCCGGGGGCACAAAAGCCTGGACAAGCGAACCCTCTGGCCCTGTGCCGTCTGCAGAAAAAGAAGCAGAAGTAAAACTGAGGACGCAGGAAACAATACGAAGCCAACGCAATAAGGACCACGGACAGAATGGCTAATGGTGATGTGAGGAAACGGAAAAGAACGATATATAAACGGGATAATAAGCCGAGCAAGAAAAAGGAAAAGAAAGAACGGTAATTGAGCTGGAGGAAAACGGCACAGATGGCGCTGCGATCGCCAACGGGCCCTCGCACTGAAACACGCGGACGTAAAACAAGAGCAGCCATTCTGTTCACTATTTTGGGATCTTTTTGTGCGTGCGTATCTTTGTAGGTGCGTGACTGTGTTCCTTGACGTTTTTACGGCGATACCTGGCGAATTCATTGCAGTGAGTGCGAAGCTAATAGACAGCGAAGCCAAGGAATTTGGTCAGTTGCCTGCTCCTAATTTAACTTGCTACGCGAAGCCTGCAGTTGCGATGACGATGAACATTCGCCGCTGTATGAGTAACTGGCGCTGGCTAACCCCTCGCACGGCTAGGTTATAATACACATGAACAAGCACCCAAGAAATATGCACCGGCAGTTCGCCATCGCACTCCTCACTTACTGCGACGGCTCTCTCAGAGTAACAACCACTAGTTTCGAAGGTCGTGTTTTGCGTGCTGCAGGCGCCGGAAGCGACGTCATGGCCACCATGTTTTGAATATCCCGTCGTGCTCCGCACGTTGCGGTTGCTCGACGGTGTGGTAGACCGTTGCGTCAGAGCATCACGTGATTTCAGCTTCCGCCGGCGGAAAGTTAGTGTTCTCTTCAATCTCCAGTTCCATATTTCCTTAATACTTCTATATTTCAACTAGAAAACAGACTTTCATTTCCCCTGTGGTTCTCTGGGCTTTCACTGTCGGCTACGTACGGTTGCTACTTTGAACAAATCCAGCTCTTGACCCGCCCCCGGTACACCTTATTCTTCTCGATTAAGGTGACCTTGGGCCGTGAGCTACGAAGGCGCGCAAGCCAAAGCGGCAAGTTTAGGCGAGGGAGCGAGGCTGATGAGAGAAGGAAAAGTGAGCGGGATTCAATTACGAAACTATGCGGCGCGTCGGGCTGAAAAAAAAAGCAGGTCCGAGGAAGCGCAGCAGGAGCAGGTTAGCGTGGAGGAGTGGCGGGTCGCGTCGGCTGATTGCCCTAATTGCGGTCACTGTCGTACGAGCAGGCTACCAGGACCCCGCCCGTGACATTCCCCACTGCTGGAGAGGCCTGTGGAATTGGGACGGAGAACACGATCAAACAAACGCGGCAATGACGCTACACGCATAAACGGGTGCGACGTCTGAATTCCTCGATCCTCATTTATTCATTAAGCTGTCATTCTACGTACAGCAATCGAGCGTTAACTGCGCCATCTGTGGTAATAAAGGGGCGAAGAAGAATTCGCGCCTGTGTGTGTTTGTGTTTTCGTATTCTTGCGTGAGAAAGTGTGCGTGTGAGAGTGAAAGATATAGTGTATGTGTTAATTGGAGCGGGGCGGTCGTCTGCAACGACAAACGGAAAGTGATTAAGCAGCGCTTCGTTGGAAGCAATATGACCGGAATTTGCATCCGCTGCCAGCGTCGGGGGGAGGGGGGGTGCATTGCTGGGCTCCTTAAGTAAATACGGATACGGCGCTATGCATAAACACATCGCGTTGGATGCTGCAGGGCGGAAAATTAGCGACAGCGCACATGTCGTCTGCTGCCAAGTTCGCTTTCTTTCAGGACGTCTGGTCACAAAAGAAAAGGGTGCAAAAAAGGAAACAAAGAAGAAAAACTGAAACTGAGGTGCGAATTTGCGCAGGCGTGAAACAGGAGGCGGCGGAAGTGTTTCTGCCTCCTTTTTTAAACAATGCGAAGCTACCTCGCTGATTACGTTCAGGGAAACCGTGAAAGATTAATCAGACAAGAAATAAGGGCATTACACCGACCCTTAAATATAAACGGTATATTCAAATTAAGTTATGGTACATTACGGGGGGAAATGACAATTTGATTGTAAGGCGCGCCGTATAGTGGGGTTTAATTTGGACCTCATCATGGTGTTCTTTAACGTGCACCTATACGTAAGTGCAATGGTGTTTTGCCTTTCGACCTCGCACTAATGCGGGCGCCACGGCCAGCATCGAACCCTCGTAGCCGTATACTCGGCAACGTATAACGCCATTGCCCCTGATCGAGCTACCGCGGAGGATGGTATAAGGGTGCGAAACAACTGGTTAGAAGCATTCGCTTTTTTTTTTTTGCTTACATAAACAAACACAGGTGCACTATTGCCCAGCTTTTACTGCGGTTCAGAGAGTAACTGAAGTGTTATTGTCAAGAAATTGCAACTTTAGATATCGACAACGTTAATTGACTCGGACCTCCCTTTTTCTCTGCTCTCCGCTTCCGAACAGATATCTTTTGTTTAGTAAAATTATGGAAATTTGGACGCGTCCCTCGCATCTGACTGGCAAAGGAAAATTCGTGCCAACGAAGTTCGTCGTTCTTCGAATCTCTTCGTGCTCTGTCACGTTCCACAGCTTTTATCGCCTAAACGATCGGCATGAAACATAATGCGATAGTTACAGATGTCTATCTTCGGGTTTATTTGCTTCATTGTTTCTTTCTTTTGTTGCTTCTTTTTTTCCCTTTGACCTCCTTAACATGAAAAAGAAAACTTCCATCGAAAAGCTTAAACTGTGCGTTTTACTTTCACCCACAAGCGCCAACCCCGGGATCCCAGTTTGAGGTTATTTCGCAGTGCTTCTGAAACGAACGACGCCTGTTCGATGCAGAAACGCGCCGCAACGCAGTTAACTGCGGCGTATTACATCTGGGCGTTACTTCCTTAAGGGGTAATTCTTCGCAGGTGCTCCTATTCCGCAGTGTAACAAAAAGATACTCTCTTCGCAGTCTATAATAGGCAATATTCCTGCTGTTTCCAAACTCTTCCTTCCTTCCAAAAAAGGAAGGAAGAGGAAATAAGAGTCAGGCACTGCGCGATAAAAGCGTCAAGTAAGACAGCGGTGACGTCGTCTGGAATGCCGTTGTGCGCGTGTTAGTGCACTGGTGGTTAAAGTAGTCGGCAACGGTGCAGCACAGTACAATTATAAAATATGAAGACGCCAAATAAACAGACAGAGAAGAGAAGAGAACGGGACAGGGCACCTTCTCTTGTGTGTGTCTGTTTATTTGGCGTCTTCATATTTTATAATGAACAGCTACCAACTAGCCCAACAAGAAGTGCTTTTAACACAGTACGAACAGCACTAGACAAAAAACTGCGCAATTACACTTCTGAAACGCTGCACAGTTACATTTCCATACAGCGAGGTTATTACTTACGTATCAATCCACAGTGGGAGGTTGGCGATAAGCTTAGTGCCAGCAAAACGATATAACAAACATAACGTACCTAACTGCGGAGATCGCCAGCAGTTGGGAAAAACGAAACCTCACTGATCCTGCCGGAAATGTTCGGCCTAAGGCAATGGGATATTTAAGATGGCCCTCTTTTTTTAGTGAGTCGCCGCTTAGCTTGGGGCGGCTTATTAACCACGACTACGGCAATGTTTCGACATAAAAGCGCAACTGCATGAAAATAGTCGCACGCGGAAATGAAATCTGCGAGCCGTTCCATATAGCGGTGCTGCCGAACGTGAAGGGGCAAGCCGGTACGAAGTCGTTCCGAGAAATTAGCGTCAGTTTCGAATAACCTAACTTCGTTATTTTGGCTCTTTTTATCTGTAATTTAGTGTTTCGTGCTTAGATTATGTAGCGCATGACACGAGCTAACACATGAAAAGGCCATTCAAAAAGTGCCCGTTACCTTTACTTTGTCTATTTGTTACAAACAGGGATAAAGTGCTGAAGAAAGACCTTGCCTGCGCTTCGGTAGGTGAACCTATCTTTGTCAAAGGCGGCCTTGTCATCCTCGGCAGGTTAGCTCTAACAGGTTAGCGGTGTGACGACTTTGTGCGGTAGTTGTCGACGGCGGCTGGCTGTATCTGTTCCTTTAGTCAGCCGCCGCCGACGGTAACCGCAAGTGACGTCACCCCACTATCCCCATAATCTAACCTCCCGAGGATGATAAGGGTTAACAGGTTAGTGAGGTGACATGTGCGGCAGTAGTCGGCGGTGGCTGGCTCCATGTCTTCCTTTACAGTCAGCCGCCGCCCACGAATACCGCACGTGACGTCACCCCACTATCCCGTTAATCACACCTCCCGAGGATGATAAGGGTTAACGGGTTAACGGGTTAGTGAGGTGACGACATGTGCGGTAGTTGTTGACGGCGGTTGGCTGTATCTCTTCCTTTACATTCACGACGACGACCGCACGTGAAGTCACCCCACTAACCCGTAGAAGCTAACCTCCCGAGGATGATAAGGCCGCCTTTGACAAAGATAGCTCCACCGATTGAAACGTACACGCCAGACTTTCTGAGGCACTTCGTCCCTGTTTTCAAATTTATACCATGGTGTGCTTGGTACTCTATCTGTCAGCCCCTTTCTCGACTTTGTCTATTTGAGGAATTCGAGTATTAGGCGTCATAACTATAGTCCAAACTAACACGGTAAGTGCACCTAAATTGTACAGCTAACGATGAGAACGTGGCTGAATAAGCGAAACTTGTCGTTTATATCTTTCGTACGCCCTATATAGGGAAAGTGAAATGTCTGATAAGCATGAGACATTTCAAACTTGCAGCAACCCCCCTGCAACAGGCCCGCAGAGCAAAAACCCATCGTTGATAGCTTTTGCAGGCACTGCAGGAACCTCAAGTGTTCGGTAATCATGAAATGCTTAACGCAGAACTGAAACCTGGGCGAGATGCTAATTACTCGCGGTAAAACTCTTGAACGGTACAAAAAAATAAAAACACGGACAAAGGTAGTTTGCATACACTGACTCGCAACTCAGTTTATTTCAGGAAACGATTATAAATTGCCTCTAATTGGCTCTGACGTCGTGCCTGTCCCCAGCGTAGTTTGGATGGTTTACCAGGCTTCGGCTGGTTTAGTAAGAAAGGTTGTCAGATTTGTGGATGAATATATCGTTCTGTTAGGGCGTGACGTTGCTGCAGTGTTGCTAACGCCCTTAAATCTTTCGCACCACGCCTACGGAAATCGATCGTGTTGATCGACAGTTCTTCTCTGCCTCGGTAAGCAATTCCCTTCGAACTCTTATAACAAGCAACATCACGTACTGTCAGAAATGACGGCTGAACATTAACCATTTGTCAGGTCCGACAATTTCTGGCAGGCGGAGTGTCTGGAAACACAAGGAGGAGGAGACAAAGGAGAGGAAAGACAGGGAGGTTAGCCAGTGTAAGTACCGGCTGGCTACCCTGTGCTGGGGAAAGGGGTAAAGGGAATAAAAGGAGAAAGAAGAAGAAGAAGAGGAAAAAAAAGGAAAATTCACACAGTAACGCGAAACTACGCTCTACAACGTTCAAAGGCGGTCGCACAATTCGCATGTCCTTAAAAACTTCAACAAAGCCCTTAAGGCCTTGAGTGCCGAAGCCCGTCTGGGCCAATGTTCTAGAGCTAATGTTCGGTGCTCCGAGCACTTCTCCAATAAAAAGATGCAAGATTGGTGCTTTGGTCGACTCAGGAACATAATTTTTAAGTGACAGCAGCAGTGAAAACACGAAAGCTTCTCTAGTGTTGCTAATTTTCCCGATCCCGCGTACAGGCTGCTTTTACGATATCTCAAACAACGGTAGATGTTCGCGAGTTGGTGTTATTTTGATAATTGTGTTGAACTCATATGAAATGCAACTTTATTTTCCCAGCCGTGTATTGCTTTTATCCGTCAGCGTGTTGACAGCGTATTTCATTTCATTTCATTTTATTTCCTTGAAGGCCCCATTGAAGGGGTAATGCACAAAGGGGTGGGTAATTAAATGAAAAATTGAAGGCCATATTTTTATTACAGGGTAAGGCAATTTGTTACAGTGTTTAAAAATGTGCTAGGACAGGTTGTGACTGTGATTTCGTTAGAAAGGCCGTTCCAGTCTGTTGCTGCATAAAAAAACTTACAAATCTTACAAAAAAATGTACAACTCATTACGAGAAATCCTTCTCGTCATGTTTGGTTTTCACTCACAGATCTCACAGTCGATCTCAAACCGACCTTCAACCGAAGCTTCACTAGCAGTCTCTTACATTCTGAACACGACCTGTGCAAGTGCCCTCATTCATCACTTTACAATAATGTAACACTAGTGCAATGTAACAACAACAGCAACAATAATAACAATGTAACAATGTAACAATAGTGCAGCACTCCATAGTGATGTGCATCACTGTACAGAAACTGAAGAAAGAACGAGCAGGCTCCAGCGCCAACTGAGCACACACTAGTCCACCTAGCTCGCACAGAGAAACACAGTTGGAATACAGCAATAAAGTATGAGGACGCATCTGCGTGCCCCCTGACCTGACAGCCATTGCTACGGAAGCCTGCAGAATGCAGTAAAGAAACAAACCAGCTCCCGAAGCTGGTTTGTTTGTGTATTGTTTTGCCGCATATCATGGACGTCACTGTGAGGAGTATTGACGCCAAGAAATATTCATAATATTTTTTTCTTTGCTTGATCTGACGTACAGAAGTAGGAACCTAGGAAGCAGGGGCACAATGTGCATATTTCAGATAGTTTTTTCTTCTTTAATCTCAGTATATTTATAAAAAAAGCCCTATAACAATGTGAAATGTGCTGTAAGCATGAAATGCTTATGGCTTGCAGCTATCCTCCGCCAACACGGCAGTACAGGCAAAACCCACCGTTGAATGTTTTTTTCCATACCTTACAGGAACGTCTAATATCTATTAGGAATAAAATGCTTTATAGCTGCATTACAAGAATATCAGACACTTATTTCTTTCTTCAATGTGTGTGTAGTGCATTTGGCATCTAACACACGTTGTTATATACATTGTTAACACACACTGTTGAACACAGCGCGCGCTGTGTTCGTAGTAGTGATGTTCAACATTCCGCCAGGTCCTACAACAACAACAGCAATAACAACAGCCACGATAACAACAGCAGCGATAACAACAGCAACAGTAACGACAAGAACCTGCTCGTCCAGCGATGCTGTTAAACATCAGGACGGTGTCTGCCCCTATACTGTACTGCTCTCTCAAGCCATTTCTCATTAACCCACTGCGCCGCTGCGAGGACCGAGAGAACTCATTAAGTTAAGCCTGCATTTACAGAGGTCGTTAAGGAATCTCTTTGTTTATTTCTCATTTCGCCTTAGAGCCCGCATAGTTTACTCCAAACTACATCGAACCATCAAAACTATGTATGTGCCTCGCACTACGTGACATAATTGCACCGCTGGCTTCGTCTGTGTTCCCTAATTACGTTAAAAAAAATATCTACCACGAGGCCCCACCGATGTTGACAGAATGAAATGGTCATCACGTCTGCTGCGTACAATGGCATCGCGTTTTCTTTGCTTCAACTTATATCCAACTGGAAAGCAAATATTTGAAGAAAAAAAAATGAAGGGGGCTTGGGAAAATAAAGCTGCATCGTTGTGTCACACAACACCACGTACGCCTGGCAACAACAAAAACGGGAATTGGGACGCTATTTAGGAATGCGAACTTGACGCCTTTCACAGGTCTGCTGCGCGCACTCAAGGATACACGCCCGCAACTAAGTGAAAGGCTTCGCTCTCTATTGTACAACACTGTCAAAACATATTCACGCAGAGAAAGAATTGTATGTTTAGGTAATGAATCTAGGGTTATTTCACAAACACAGACACGTGGACGATGCCCCCCCCCCCTCCCCTCTGTAGCCCGTTCTTAACAGATGTGCTATAGAAGTTGCGCATGCGCATCCATTATTGACGTCTGTAAGGAAGAGTTGCGCACTTTCCCCATCTGTCTCGCAACAATGGCTCCATCGTGAACGTGCTTCCTTCAGCCGCGTTCCCTATCTTTGGACCCCTTTTAGTGCCAGTGCAGCGTTGGCGCGCCGTAAAACAAAGGGATAAGAGCGAACAACGAATGGCCAGAGGAGATCAGATAAACTGTCAGCGCGTCTATTCGCAACGCACAACACCGCGAACGCGAGTAACTGTCACAATATAGGGCGGTGCCTATGCTAAAGGAAAAGTACAAACGGAGGTAGTATGATAGCGAGAGGTGGAGAAGCACGGAGGTGGGGCGGGGGTGGGGGGATGTATGCCTGACTATTCCGCTAAGCCTCGCGCAGGCCGGCGTACGGGTAATTGCCCTAATTGTTGCCACTGGGCGTGCCGGGAAAAACAAAGGTGGGCGTCCGCACGGCCCGCATCAAAACAAGAGCAGACGGCAATTCGTGCCGTCTGGGGAAATGGATGCAGGTTGGGGAAGTTGGGGGAGAGGGGGCGAGATCTCTAGGGAAGTAGATAGGTAAATGATAAGGAAAGCCAGCGTGGGGAAAAGGGTCGAAAGGGAAGGAAAAGGGAACATCGAGCGACCCAGTGAGGGCAGGAAGAAAGAAGGGGAGAAAGGATAAACGAGGAAAGAAAGGAACAAATTTATGAAAGAAGGAAGCTAGGAAACAGCGAAAGCGGGAGAAACCGAAGGACGAAATAAGGAGTGTAAACGAAGACGAAACACAGAGGCTGGAGAGTAGGAAAGAAAGAATGAAAGAAGGAATTAAGGAAGACAAGAAGGAAGCGGACGATTGAGCAATACACGAAGGAAGGAATGGGATATGAAAGAAACAGTGCAAGCGAAAATTAGAGACGGAAACAAGGAAAGGAGGAAAGCATGAAAGAAGGAAACTAGGCAAGAAGCAATGAAGAAAGAAAATTACAACTGAAAGAAGGAACCAAACAAGCAAGGAAGGGAACGAAATCGAACGAACGAAGGCAAGATGAGTGGGGAAAAGAATCAATAAAAGAAGAAAGTGCGAAACGTCGGAAATAATAGTATGCAAAACTAGACCGAAGCCGCGCATAAGAAAGCTTACAGAAACCCCACGCTCAGATATTGCTTGGAACTGAAAGAAGCAAACGAATAAGCAAGAAACGTAGTAAGGCAGGGAAAAAGTAAAACGAAGAGAAATGAAAGAACGAAGGTGGAAATGAAAGAACAGAGAAATAAATGAAAGAAACAATGGAAGAAACAGCGCAGCGCGACTCGCTGATGGGACGCACTCAGCGTTTCAACGCGTCGCAGCCTGCTATTCTCTGGAAAAGCGCTACAAAGAAAAATGCACAACTTTGGAGCCACACGTCCCCAGCAATAAGGCGCAAGCGACTGAGGAAAAGCGTGGTTCGATGTTCCAGGAGCTCCAGAAGTCCTTCGCGCACTTCCCTCAGTTTCTTCTTCAGACCACGCGTGAGTGCGCATGCGCGTGTGTGTGCGTGTGTGCGCATGCGTGCGTCTGCACCATCGCACCAAGCAAACACCCCGCGCAACGACACCGTATAACACACCACCAACGAAGCAAACGTTACGTACAGCACTTCCATTCTGCTCCTTGTCGCACGTAATGTATAAGTACTGGCAAGCATATGGCGACGCAAACGCAGCCTTTCGGCAAGTAGAGGAACACGAAACGCAAGCACACGCAGAAAAAAAAAGTAATGAGTTAAACATACAGCTATACGAGCAGGCGCTGGAGGTGCCAGGTGCGATGTGTACCAGCACGCTAGACGTGGCTGGCGCATATAGCTGTCACGTTTGGGACGGAAATACAATTCCACACGGCAGAGGGTGGCAGGAACCATAGTTGTAGAACCTTTAGGGGAGGGTTGTGGGGGGTGTAGACGTTGACAGGAGCTCGCGGCGTCCGATTTTTACGTCTCCAGGTGCGTCATCTCTGTGGTCATGTTTCTTTTATCGCCTTCTGAGCACCTCTCGGGCGAGTATGACACCTGTCCCATATTGCGTCACATTAGCCACCTTGACATGTGCTTCTTTTTTCAACATTGCCTCGGGGTTCCGAGATTCTTTTTCGAAGAACCGATCCGGGCGAACAAGGACGCGAACGAATCGCAGCGCGGACGCGTCGGGAGTGACAGTCAACATTGAAATACAATGTAGCCATAACCGTGCTTCGTTTCCTACACAGCGGCCAACGCCATATAGACGCAGGCTGGGGCACCTTCTATAGCTCTTCGCATTCGAGCCAACAAAAAAATATTGCGTCGCACACATGAAGGAAAGGTATACATGTATGCTTCACGTCGTCCTGATCATTTTTCTGCGACACTGAGACGGATGTTTTCACATCGCGAAATATGACGTAAATATAACGTAGAAGGCATCGGATATCTGAAACTTACTGACCGTGACTGTGAAACCGTGACCGTACCGTGACCGTACCGTGAGCGTGACCGCGACCCGTGAAACACGGGTCACGGTAGTCCGCTAGCGCTCGCGACCAAAAACATAGTGCGTCGCGTGGTAGAAGCCAGCGAAGACGCAGAAACAAAAGTTTCATGTTCATAATTACCGATATACACCGCAGTATCACTTTCTACGGCTCGTCTCTAAGGCAACACCGCATTCACTAGAGGCGCTTTTGTGCCGCTTTGAGGCATCGAACTCGTGGCTGAGTGGTAGAGTCTCCGTCTCACACTCCGGAGACCCTGGTTCGATTCCCAGCCATCCCATCTTGCAAGTTGTTTTTTATTCATGAAGTGCCTCCCGGGATTTATCACTCACGGCCAACGCCGCCGACACCGCCGACACCGGCTTTTCTGGGACACGAGCTCCTTAACGCTGTCGCGTTAATACGCAATGTGACGTAACTTACGGAACTGCAAGCGGTAATTGCAATAGATGACGTATAGTTATTCGGCAGAAAGCATCGCAAATACAAAATAAAAGTGAACACGCCGCGTAGAGTCTCACAGGTGCCACTGCGCTGCCCGTAATGGGCGGTGCCAGTGGAATACGATCATTTTGCGATAGTGAGCATTAACATTTCTTTCTGCCCTTTTTATTAGTACTAATATTTAGCATAAAAGGCACGCGCTGTGAACGAAATTCTATAAAGCTATTGCTTGCAGGCTTTGCACTTTAAGAAAATTATGAGAAATATCTGTGAAGAGCGTAGGCTTCGCTAGAGCTACATCGAAGTTGAGTAGTGCGTCTACCTCGAATATACAGCTTAGGTAAGACCATAGCCTACTGATACGTAAACGTCTGCGAAACATCATAGCAAGCATTCAATGTACTGACCCCGTTCGGCTTTTCATCAAATTGAACTTATAAGGAATGCCTATTCAGATTTCCGAAGTACATTATTTCTTGATGGTCGAGAAAGTGCGCCATTTTCCGTCACTCGTGGTGTTCGTCAGGGGTGCCCTCTATCTCTAGTACTCTTTGTGCTCAGCCTGGAGCCATCTCTGCGCTCGGTACTGAGTGACCCTTACGTGTGCGGTCTCCCATTGCCTGGTAGCGGTGTTGTGAAGGTGACAGCCTTTACCGATGAGATCACGTCGTATCTCAGGATTGAAGATAGCCCATCCCGTAGCCTTCGAATTTTCACTGAGTAGGAAAATATTTCAGGCACTGCGCTAACTTTTCGAAATGTTATTCTTTTTTTCATTGGTTCCCCACAGTTCCTTTTTGCGACTTCAAGAGAGCGATTCTATTGGTATTTTAGGCCGTCATTACACTTGTGACGACATAGCAACTCTGTGTGGCTTTCAATTCTTGAGAATGTAAGACTAAATGTTCAGTATGTTCAAGGATATTATTTACCCCTATTGTAAAGAAGGTACTTAGCGCTGTCTGTATTTCCCGGCCGTGTGTGGTACCTTTGTCACGTTGTACAGCCACCATTACGGGTTACTAGGTCCTTGCAGTCCCTTCTTGGTGCCTTCTTCTGGTCGAGCCGTACAGAACTGGTCTGTCGCGCGGCACTTAGGCAACCACGCTCTCGCGGTGGGTTCGCGTTCCCATCCGTGTCTGTCCGCTGCCGGCTGCTTGCCCTGCGATTTCTGCTCCATCTGTTAAAGCATGATCGGTGTCTTGCGCGTGAATCCGCCTGCTATTTCCTTGGCACAACAATTTTGTACATGCTGCGGGCGTACATTTAAATCGCGGACCACAAATGTTAAACGCACCTGCGTTTTACTCTACGGGCGTGGCACAGTATCGTCACGTACAACAGATATGTCCTGATGTATACGTTCTTGAAAGTTGTGTTGTGGATACAATGTCAGCCTTACTGCTTCCTCTAGTTCCCCCAGTGCGTAACGCACGCTCCAATAATGTGTCGTGGGACGAAACAATGGCGTCGTTTCTGTCAGGCCACCTACGCGACTTCATGTGGCGTCTAGGGTGGCAAGTGCTCCCAACGCGTGACAGACCAGAGCGGTGGGGCATAGTCCCATCTTCGCTGCGTCCCAATTGCCCCCTTCAGGAATTCAATAAACATGTGCTGTTGCACTGCGTCGTTGCTAGATTATTTTGGAAGGCCGTGAATACTGGTTTCCGTGACCTTAGAGTTAACCGCGTTATTACATCTGGTCGCTACTCACGTGGCCATTTTACGCGGCATTTAATTACCGGGGGGGGGCGAGGGGGGGGGGGGCTTTTGTTCATGGCGTAACCGGTGCGAGGTAGTTGCCGTGGGACATCGCCGCCGCGCTCTGTTTCCACTTCTGAAGAGGTACTCTGAGCCACTGTCGTTTCTGTCAGATGAATTGTTCTTTCTTGCATGGAGAAGAGTATAGTTACTCCGACAGTGGTCGTGACGTTTCCTGTCAGTGGCTGATGGACGCGTATGGCTTAATTTTCGACCAGCCTGGTTGTTGTAGCCAGGCCATAAAAAGTACCCACTGATAATTCATACATGTAGGTCCCCATGATTTCTGTGTGCTCTCGTACGCACGATCGTCTCTGTACATACAGATCTCATTGCATCGCTAAAAGACTATGTAAAGTCACATCATCATTGTACCCATAACCATTGTGTACACTGTATATATTGAACATCCTTTTGTGTAATTTGACAATTAGTTTATGTGTAACAATGCGTTTCCGGGGGTCTTTCAAAACTTCTCACAAAACTTGCCATGTATACAATGCTATGTACTTAATATATGTTACCGTCCTGGCGGAATTCCGCCATGATTGTGACTCAGTGTTCGAATCGTTTCTTGCTAAATATTTTCTAAAGACGTCACGGCGACAGAGAAAATTCTGAAGTGTCCATATTATTGCTATCGCAATAAAACAGCTGCACTGCGAAACGCGAGGAGTGATACACGCAGCTTCCGCTACGTAGCCTGTTAAGCATTAAACACAGTTTAAACATCGATGCACGCTACGCGTAAGTACACTGTAGCTATCAAATGCGCACCACGAGTTGCCACAACCCGAGCTTGACACATGGCCTCCGAGATTGCACCGGCTCAGCTTTGTGCACCGTTGCAATCTCGGAGGCCATGTGTCAAGCCTTCTTTTTTTTCCTTTTTTTTTGTATCCGGGGCAGTCGCTTTCTGGCTGTGGCGTTGTCGATTAGGTTTTTTTTTTTTTCTTAAGAGGGGTGTTCTACTGTTTAGCACGAAAGTGCAGATTCGATTCACCTGCCTCAGTTTGACAGGGGTGGAATGACAAACGAACTCTTCTGCCTAGCTTTAGCACGCACGCTACAGAAACCGTTGCGGTCATAATTAATACGGGTCTGGGCATCTCATAGCACTAATGTGCCTCTGGGACGTAAACACATTGAATCAGTTTAATTCGGTTCCTTTTTTCCTTTTTTCTATTCTCTTTAATGAGACAGCAGTTAAGAGATGGAATAATCGCTTGTGCTCATTCTATTACTTCCGTCACGCTGAGGCGCGCTTCGCTGTGCCACAATTCGTGCTGCGTTTACTTGCTATCGTACACGGCTGCTACATAAACTATTTCATAAATATAAACTCTCGATAAAGTTTTATTTGATAAACATATAAGTAGACAGGATGGCGACCACATTCAGCCATTGTTTCTTTTTCTACAGAGTTGGCAGACGACAGAGATAATGCGTGCTCTTTCACGTTTCCTAGGTGACACGGGCCTGGACTCACGCCTGTGATACCAGTTGTGTAATGTGTCCTTCACCTTGTTCCTCCCATTATCATCCCCCATTGTGACCTTTTTTCTTCCCCTCTTCCCCTTCCCTTACGTAGAGTAGCAGACCAGATGCTCCATTATCCGGCCAACCTCTCTACATTTTCCAGTCATTAAAATACTTCTGAAACTCACGAACTTCTAAACATAGGTAGAATACATGTGCATTAGCATCTCCACGAGCTTAGTGCCACGAATTGGAAAAATAGGAAGAAAGGAGAAACTGCCACACACACACACACACACACACACACACACACACACACACACACACACACACACACACACACACACACACACACACACACACACGCACACGCACACACACACACACACGCAAACACACACGCAAACACACACACGCACGCGCGCACGCACGCACGCACACACACACACACACACACACACACACACACGTATACGGGCAAACAAGGGAACAAAACATACAGCAGAGCTCGGATAACGTTTCACAATGTCGTCCGCAAATGCGCAGACACTTGGAAACGATATCACAGTACGGGGCGTAACCTGCGGTCTCGGAGTAAGAAGCATTATAAGTCAATGTGGGATATTTTACATTCACGCCTGATCATGTTCTATGGGTAAGGAACAAGAAGAAGGCAAGGATAGCCAGATCGTCTGTTGCCATGATACAGGTTCATTATCCTCATCATCATTATTTGATGCCTGCACTTCAACCAATGAGCCAGCCAGATGGCTAGTGCTTTGCACCAGATAGAGAGAGAGCCATTCGGCTATCCAGTGGTTCCTGCTCTGCTTCACCCGACTTCTCGGTTACGCTTGACGCTACCAGCTGAATTATTAAATACGCCCCTTTGCATATGCACCACCGCGGCTCCCGATATATAGGGTGTCCCAGCTAACATTTACCAAGCTGTTCACTGAAAAAAAAACGTCATTAACAAAGACACGCTGCAAGATACGATCTTGAGAGCTATGGTGTTAGATATTCACACCTGTGACGACTGAACACGATACATTTGCGCGGTGTTGCGCGGTCTTGCGCGGTGTTTTTCTTTATTTTTTGTTGAATAAGCAGTGGAGGCGTAGAGTGCTCAACGCTAGAGTGCTCAGCGATTCAAACGCGATACTTAGCCAGCATGGCTGCCGGTGCTCTTTGCGCCACCAGTGACCGCTGGGTGATCGCTGAGGAGGATGAAGGCAGTTACGATGCGTAAGAAAGGTTCTCGCTTTCATGTGACACAAAAATGCGTCACCTCAGTGTCACCAGGGTCCATCCGCCGCCATGTTGTCCGAGTATTGCGTTTCAATCGCCGAGCGCTGCACGTGGAATGGGAAACGGCGCTGTGTTTTATCGAGTCACCACTCCACGAGTATGGCTCGCTATCAAACGATATCAAACGCTAAGAGCGCTATCAGTGGGCCTTCTTTATCTCTCTTTTTTTTCGAGTAGAATGAACGAAACCGAAGAGTAATAGCATCAGTACAAGATGTCTTCGTTTTTCTTTTTTGATCCATAGAACTCTTCGCATGAAGCCGAAGCTAGTGCAATCAATAAAGCTTGCCGCCTTGCTAAAGCGTCGTAGCTTTAAGCGAAAACTCGCGGAATGAGCTCGGTCAGCGAAGTTTCTGCGCTCGTATAGAAAGCTCACGCCTTCGCAAGTGCAATCGTTTGTGCAGTTCCTGCCCCCCACAAGCCGTAAAAGTTCGTTCTCGAATCGATGCCCTTCCTATCTTTCTTTTTGTGTGTTTGTGCGTGTGCGTGTTTGAATGTGAGTACCTGTTCGCTTTTCTTCTCTCCGCGAAATGATAGCAGGGGCGTAAACCGGTCATTTCGATGAATGACGAAGTAAAGCGGAGAACTGAATCCTATCCTTCATTTTTTTTTCGGATCACTCGTAGACATAGCACAAGAGGAGAATGTGGAAAAGGAAGTAATGCAATTCTCCAGGACACGGGAACGAATAAAAGGCCAGTTTTATTTCACGCCTCGCCTTTATACGACGCACAATATGCGTTTCCTTTTATTGAACCTCACCTTCGAAGCTTTTGTCATCAAACCGCCGTAGGACACCCTTTGTGGTTTGACGGTAGCACATCCGACACAAGACAGACAAACAGAAGAGAACGGAGCGGAGCATAACAGAAGAGAACAGAGCAGAACAGAACAGAAGAGAACAGAACAGAGCTGAACAAAGCAGATAAGAAGAGAGCAGAGTAGAGCAGAACAGAACAGAACAGAACAGAGCAGAGAAGAGCAGAGCAGAGCAGAGCAGAACAGAACAGAGGAGAGCAGGACAAAGCAGATCAGAACAGAACATAGCAGAGCAGGACAAAGCAGATCAGAACAGAACAAAGAAGATAACAACAGAACAGAGCAGAACAAAGCAGACAAGAACAGAACAGAGCAGAACAAAGCAGATCAGAACAGAACATAGCAGAACAGAACAATGCAGATAAGCACAGAACAGAGCATAGCAGAACAAGGCAGATAAGAACAGAGCAGAACAAGGCGGATAAGAACAGAGCAGAACAAGGCAGATAAAAACCAAGCAGAGCAGAACAAGGCAGATAAAAACAGAACAGAGCAGAACAGAACGAGGAGAGCAGAACAAAGCAAATAAAACCAGAACAAAGCAGAGAAGAACAGAACATAGTAGAGAAGAACAAAGCAGAGAAGAACAGAACATAGCAGAGAAGAACAAAGCAGATAAGAACAGAACATAGTAGAGAAGAACAAAGCAGATAAGAACAGAACATAGTAGAGAAGAACAAAGCAGATAAGAACAGAACATAGCAGAGAAGAACAAAGCAGATGAGAACAGAACAGAGCAGAGCAGAGCCGAACAGAATAGAATAGAACAGAATAGAACAGAACAGAGCCGAACAAAGCAGAATAGAACAGAACACAGCCGAACAAAGCAGATAAGAACAGAACAGAAGAGAACATAGCAGAGAAGAACAAAGCAGATAAGAACAGAACAGAACATAGCAGAGAGGAACAAAGCAGAGCCGAACAGAGCAGAGCAGAGCCGAACAGAGCAGAGCAGAGCAGAGCCGAACAGAACAGAACAGAGCCGAACAGAACAGATCAAAACAAAACAGATCAAAACAAAACAGATCAAAACAAAACAGAGCCGAACAGAACAGATCAAAACAGAACAGATCAAAACAGAACAGATCAAAACAAAACAGATCAAAACAAAACAGATCAAAACAAAACAGATCAAAACAAAACAGATCAAAACAAAACAGATCAAAACAAAACAGATCAAAACAAAACAGATCAAAACAAAACAGATCAAAACAAAACAGATCAAAACAAAACAGATCAAAACAAAACAGATCAAAACAAAACAGATCAAAACAAAACAGATCAAAACAAAACAGATCAAAACAAAACAGATCAAAACAAAACAAAACAAAACAAAACAAAACAAAACAAAACAAAACAAAACAAAACAAAACAAAACAAAACAAAACAAAACAAAACAAAACAAAACAAAACAAAACAAAACAAAACAAAACAAAACAAAACAAAACAAAACAAAACAAAACAAAACAAAACAAAACAAAACAAAACAAAACAAAACAAAACAAAACAAAACAATACAATACAATACAGAACAGAACAGAACAGAACAGAACAGAACAGAACAGAACAGAACAGAACAGAACAGAACAGAACAGAACAGAACAGAACAGAACAGAACAGAACAGAACAGAACAGAACAGAACAGAACAGAACAGAACAGAACAGAACAGAACAGAACAGAACAGAACAGAACAGAACAGTACAGTACAGTACAGTACAGTACAGTACAGTACAGTACAGTACAGTACAGTACAGTACAGTACAGAACAGAACAGAACAGAACAGAACAGAACAGAACAGAACAGAACAGAACAGAACAGAACAGAACAGAACAGAACAGAACAGAACAGACAGACAGACAGACAGACATAGATAGATAGATAGATAGATAGATAGATAGATAGATAGATAGATAGATAGATAGATAGATAGATAGATAGATAGATAGATAGATAGATAGATAGATAGATAGATAGATAGATAGATAGATAGATAGATAGATAGATAGATAGATAGATAGATAGATAGATAGATAGATAGATAGATAGATAGATAGATAGATAGATAGATAGATAGATAGATAGATAGATAGATAGATAGATAGATAGATAGATAGATAGATAGATAGATAGATAGATAGATAGATAGATAGATAGATAGATAGATAGATAGATAGATAGATAGATAGATAGATAGATAGATAGATAGATAGATAGATAGATAGATAGATAGATAGATAGATAGATAGATAGATAGATAGATAGATAGATAGATAGATAGATAGATAGATTAAAGCTGGTTGGCCTAAGACAGACGATCTGGAGTGCGGTCACAACTGAAGGCCCCTTTCAAGGTCGGTGGCGCACCCTACGCCTGACGCGACTATAATACCTATGGGCTTACATTTTCTCTTTTGCCATTTGGACGCTTCGAAGTCGTTTTTATCCAAGACGGTCCTAAGCCTTTATCGTGAATTCGCCATTACCTAAACCTGTCAAGTCCTAGGAAAGACTCGATTGAATCTCGCACAATGTGGAACGTTGAATAAAGTTCCCTTTTCTTCTCTTTTACTCTGGCGCCGTTTCAGTTGGGAAAGGTGCTCTCTTTTATGTTAACAGCATTTCCTTCGTTAATACCTAATGGATGTGCGGCAAAACCATTCAAAGAAAGCTCATCTCTTTATAGATAGGTAACATCAAGCCACTTCTTCTTGAGGATTAGGATAGGATTGGTCCTCGTGGGAAGAAGGGTGACGGGCCAATCTAAACTTTGCAAATGTCAAAGAAAGAAGGGACGACGTCATAAGGGATTATGCAAATGGGAGGAATAGAAAAAAAAAGAAACGACTGCTGCAAACCCGGGCTTCTCAGTCACTCTTCCCTTTCGTTAATTATACCCCGAGGCATCACGTGCTACTCAAAGCGGGGCACTCGGTTTAAGAACGGTTGGCGAATTCTACGCATCTTATTTGATTTAGGAATGGGAGACGCCTTACATAAGCAGACCACAATACTCTATAAAATCGTAAACAAACCTCCTTCTCCCTCGATTCAAAATTTCCATCCGTTAGTCTTTTCCACGCTAGGCCAAGGAAAATTTAGTGTAGAGCCGGTTTCGCTAAATGTTCGACGCAGTCACAAAGCTAGCTTGCGCGAATCTCACGACGATCGTGACTATAATATTAGTGATGATGCCGTCAGGAACTGTGGCACACGCTAAAAACCCGCCGATTCTGAACTTTATTTCCTTTCCTTGCTATCGTTTCGTACATTATTAGTGGTTTTCCTCATGGTCCTCTTGAGATTTTATGCACGCCAGCTCTCCTTGTACTACCGCCTGGCCATTTGCGAACGACACAGTGGTGACTAATCCATACCTGAGTAATTTCTAAAGTGTTGTTGTACAATAGAGTCACAACTACTTCGGTATTTATTTATTTTTTTATTCAGGACTACCCCTAAAAGCCCACAGATGTGAGCATGCCATAGGGAAGAGGGGGGGGGGAGAGGGAGAAGCAGTACTTATATATCTTATCGCGTAGATAGACTAATATACAAGTAGTTGCGTTATGTTGTGCGCGAAAGCTTGACCAGAACACATAAGCAAAAATAAAAATTAGAACAAACTAGAAAAACATCTAAACACGAAAATTACAAGGTGTCAGAAACATATTGCCAGTTATACAAACAAACAAACAAACATTATATGTACATTGCGGCATACATTTGCGCAGTAAGGAGAAAAACAAAGCGCAGGCTATGATATGAATGAAAATGCTGTCTGAAAAGGTCTAGATAATTTTTAAAAACGCACTCGTTGTCATATAACGAGACATAAGTTATGATAGCAAAAATAGCCCTCATTACTTATTTATATCCATTATTGCTAGTGCACACATGATGAACCTCTATGAGGGTTTCAAAGAGAATTTCCCCTTACATCGTTAAATTTTATTTGTTTCGTTGTATTCCGTTTCGTTATAACGAGGTTTGATTCGTTTAATTTCGTTTCAAGTTTCACCCACCTTTGCAATTCATACTCCGAAAGGAACACTCGGGACCACGCTTGCAAACATATACCGGGTGATTACACGTTATATTTGCATGTAATTACGCGCAAAACAAGTTCGTTGCAGTTCCCGTTTCCATTCGAGAGCCCTGTACGTCTGCAAACACGCGAAGCTTTGGGAAATCGGTGCGCACGATCAACTCCAAAGGTACAAAAAAAGAAAAGGCTGACAGGTGAACGGGCGTCCGGTCTTTATCGATGCACAAATGTCCCTCACTCAAAATCCTGCGTTAAACCCCGATCGTTGGCCAAAGTACGGGCGGGACGCAAAACAAAGCCGCTAATAAAAACTGCTACGAGTCCGAGGCGATCGCTGCTACTACGACAGCAGTACAAGGCTCATCAACAACACTAATGTGTGTATTTCTCTCCCGGCCTGGCAGCTTGACTGTCGCTCCTAACCTCCCCCCCCCCCCACCCACCCACACACACACTTTTCTCTTTCAATCGTGCTCCCGAATAGAAGGGGAGAAAAAAAAACGCCGTAAAATCATTAGAACATTACGAAAATTTGGCAGTTTAGCAAGGCGGCTAGGGTTCAGGATTGGGCGAGTTGTTATTGCATTCTGAACTGGTACAGCGCAACATAGAAAGGAAGAAACATGCCGAGCTGGCCAGATGAAAGGACACAGCCAGATGAAAGAACACAGCGCTCTGTTCTTTCATCTGGCCGGCTCGGCTTGTATCTTTCTTTCTATGTTGCGCTGTACCAGTTTAGAATGTAGTTAGCAAGGTTAAGGACCTGCACTTGACCTCCTCGGACGGCGTTCCATAATACACGCGGGTGTGATCATACGCGGATGCTTCTATGTAAGCAGGTGTGCCAAAACTTTTGGTACCCTTAAATGCTTGTACACGCCGTGTGGGGCCTGTAATGGCACCAAACAGGCACCAATGCCCGTCCCGTAAGGAGAAGTGCCAGCGAAATTACGTCGCTTTCATATTATGCGCACTGATATCGTATCGCGTTTTTATTTAATATTCTGAGAAGATATAAAATAAAAAGGCAAGCGCTGTGCACGAATAGGCTTGTAACATTTAGCTTGCGCGCTGCAATTGTAACAAAAAAAAAATCCTAGTAACGATTCAGTCAGGAACATACGACTGGCCTTAGCAGCATTGACGGTTGAATAACATAGTATCCGCCTTGAATATACGGCTGATAATAATAATATTTGGGGTTTTACGTACCAAAACCACTATGAGGCACGCCGTAGTGGAGGACTCCGGAAATTTTGACAACCTGGGGTTCTGTAACGTGCACATAAATCTAAGTACACGGGTGTTTTCGCATTTCGCCCCCATCGAAATGCGGCCGCCGTGGCCGGGATTCGATGCCGCGGCCTCGTGCTCAGCAGCCCAACACCATAGCCACTGAGCAACCACGGCGGGTGAATACACGGCTGAGATAAACGTATGACATACATGTACATGAATGTATACGAAACATCACGACGACGCCGACGGCGACAATTCTCCAGGAGTGTCCATATAGTTGCTATCGCAATAGAAACGGATAGATCCAACGCAACGTTGGAGTCCAAATGACGCGCGAAGCTTGTTGGAGCTAGCGAGGTGGCAGCAGTCGTGCGTCACACGGGCACAGTCTCGTCGCCTGTATATCTGCTTATTTATTTATTTATTTATTTATTTATTTATTTATTTATTTATTTATTTATTTATTTATTTATTTATTTATTTATTTACAGTACCCTCAGAGTAAATATAAATTGTAGAGGGGAGGGGCTTCATAAAGGAAGTAAAAAATGATATACAGGAAAGGCACAGTATAAGTAAAAATAGAAAATTATACTGGCTCAATAATTTATACAAAAAATAGTAGTCGTATTTCACCATGGAAAACTCATCATACACTTCAATATACAGGTTGGGAATGCTAGGTAAATACATACATAGTTAATTTGAAAAAATAGCACTTATACAATAACAAGTCACATGATATATTGAACGCAAGTTTCATGATTTACACGTAGTTAACTAAAGCATTTCTAAATTGAACAGGATTACTTATATTAACAATAGATACTGGCAGACCGTTCCATTCATTACCCGTCACGAGGACGAATGCGATGCGTGAATGGCTGTCGGGGGAGGAACGCTGACGAAAGATGCGCGACACGGAGAAGCACAGCATGTATCTAAATACAGTTAGGGCTTGTATACACCTTGAGTGACATTGGCACGGATGTCCAGCGGCTTAAGTTCTCCGTTCCGGCACGTAAGCGGTACGCCTCGTTTTTTCGGCGGCAACCTCCAAACTCTGCGTGGCAGCGGCCACCAGCAAGTTGACTATTCGTCCACAAGCCCGGTAGCTCAAATTGTTGTCTACTGGGGAAGGCAGCACCAACCGCAAAGTGGAGGAAAGTTAGTTAGTTAGTTAGTTAGGTAGGTAAATGGGGTTTAATGGCGCAAAAGCGGCTGAGGCTATGCTGCGCCAAACACAAGGTGTTTTAAAATCAAGTTTATGAAGAAAAAGGCCTTGTTAATCTATATTTTATGTAAAAATTCAGTGTCGTGTGGAAATTTACGGACGTCACATAATGGGACTAGCGGATCATCACCTAAAATCAGAGCAGGACGTAAAGGTATGTGTAGTTGATATAATTTGTGCAAAAGTGTTCGCCTGTGTGTTTCCGTCTGCGTACATGTGAGTAATATGTGCATAACTGTTAGTGGCTGTTGACATTTATCGCATGTTGGTGTGTCTTCTTTCGTAAGTAAGTAATTGTGCGTGAGGTGTGTGTGCCCAATGCGTAGTCGGCATAAAACTACTTCGATGAACCGCTCCTGATGATAGCATGACTTCCACTCGCCAACTATGGGTTTCGTGAGATGTAGCTTGTTGTCGATGATGAAGATGAACAAAAAAGAAACTGCACTCTAAAACGGAGCTCTCTTTATTAAATGCGTTGCAACAGACGCCGATCTCTAGTTTGGATAAATCCAAGCCCTTCAACACCATACCAGCTAGAGTAAACGAAAACAAAAGAAATAAATGAAACGCAACCACTGGCAAGAGGGTCGATTTGTGCGATGGTATACCGATAGTGTGGCCAGGCAAAAAAAAAAGCGGGGGAGGGGGGGAGCGAGAAGGCTTAGCAACCCAGGAACAATCGGCCGGAGAGCAGCTGCCATGACGATGTATCTGGCATCGATCACACCGAGCGGTCCTCCCCGCTGGCGCCATTACTACGCGGGGGAAGCTTTGCAACTGTCAAGAACAGCTGAGGTTGCGCAGCCCGGTTTCCCATGCTTTCCACCACCGCTAATGAGCTTTGTTTACTTTAACGAGTCTGGCGAGGGGATAAAAGGTACGAAAGGTACTTTTCTATTTTCTTCATGTTAAAATTCATTAGCCCTAATAGCGCAGCGGGTGCTGTTGTTTTGCTAAGTATGTTCGATTAGTGGGCGTTCGCTATAGCGTGGCTGTAAATTAAATTTTTATAAAATTATTCCAGAAAGTTTGAAGATAAGGTTTAGAATGGAGCTAGGAGGTCGATAGTAGGAGAGATGAACTGTAGGAAGGAGTGCGTATGTGAGTGGCTGGCTTGTTGATGTGAGTTGAACGCAGCATCTCCGTTTCTCAAGGATTTCGGACAAATCGATATTTCAGGTAGCTTTCAGGTCGTTCCGGGGGCGTCAAAGTAAATATTTGCCCTGTATAAATGTCACGTAATTATCATTGCTGTTCAAGCAACGTGACCAAGAGCGTCATTGTGCTAGGAAAAGTAGGAGACCTGTGTTATGTAGCCTCGAGCTGGATTTGTGATCTTAAATTTTGAAGGGAAGCGACGGATTCCAGCTGTCATTATGCGCTGCCTTTTAAGCTCATAAGTAATTCGTCCACACTCTGTCGGCAATTTCACTGTTTATTCTTCACATTCACGGACACTAGAAGAACGTAAAACGGTTCGATATATGTGTTACGTTGCGTTACGTTACGTTACGCTACGTTACGCTACGTTATGGTGTATCAATTTGCAGAGTTCCAAAAATGGCCACATTGTATAAAATTCACGCGACAGTCCTAGCGACAACTTTGGCGTCTCCGGGATCAATATTTAACGAAAATTCAGCTACTTCTTGGTATCAGTTTAGCTAAACGCCAAAAAAAAGTTAGCAACACTAATGAGGACTTTTTCGTTTTTCTAACTAGCAATGCATACACAGTACACCACATGGACTCGAACAATGTGTGAACCAACGCCAGTAATTCATGCATATCGCACATTTACCGCTATTGTGTATCCTGCTGGTGGTATTGTGGCGTCACAGCGATAAGCGAAATTTGTATCGTTAACTGTCGCAACGAGTGTTTTATAAACGCAGCGTCGACGTCGCTATTGCATCGTCATGGTGTTACCATGACACCACCATTGCTAGCAAACTTAGCGCCATCAATTGTGGCTATAAACGGTACCTAAACACGTCGCAGACCAAACCACTGAATCGCGGATTGGAACACAAATGCGCAGTGCTCTTTTCTCGGGAGTCCTCGTGCCGAAGAAGCACGCTTGTCATAAACCTATTATAAGCGTGATGACGATACCTGTCGCTCCAACCCACGCCAAGAGAGCTGCAGGAAGTAACCGTATCAGCTGATGCAGCTTAAAAAGATCATAATAAAAAATGAAGAATAAGAAATGGAAGGAAAAAATAGACAATTAATTCAAGCGCGAACGTTTTTTATTCGAATGGACTGCATTATAAACAGGGTGTTTTGTACGCCGAATCCCACCAGCTCGGGCCAGTTTCTTAACCTACGGCACTGTCAATTAAAGAAAATATATATACAAAATGAAAAAGAAATAATGAAACTTGCATTTCCTGTTTCTCTATGCTGATGAAGATGATATGAACTTTCGTCATGGCTCGCACCCACTAAGGAAGATAGGCCGAGAATCGGGTGGCGGGAGGTACGTAGCTAAAGGAAATTCTTATTTGAAAACGAGAAACGCGAAGCAAAAGAAGAAACAAAAACAAAAGGATATGTTGCAATAACTAGAATAGTATGCGAGCGAGCAGTTAAACTGAAAGTTGAGTGTTAAAAGTGGCTACAACGAAGGAGAAAAATAATGTTAGTAAAGAACATCAAAGGAAGGGCGAGTGGGCACAAGCTCCTGTTTTCTTCTTCGTCTTCACCGCCGGAAACGATATTTTCTCGTCGGAATTATCGGAGCAAAGAGACGATACGGCTTCGGGGTGTTTTGTCCCGCAGATATTTGGCAAACAGTCCCCTTTGTCTCCGTCGATAAACACCGCCAAACTGAACGAAAGAAAAAGAAAGGGGAGAGAAAATTACGAAAAATACTAAGAGCGGCTCGAAACATTCGCATGTCCCCATTGGGGAAGGAGGAAATAATACGCTCGTATCGTCAAAGGCAGTGTCAAAGAGTGAGCGGGCTAAGGAAACAGGGATAACGAAAGAAGAAGGGAAAGAAGTGCCTGGAGGGAAACTCATCCCCCAGAAAAAGGGAATGAAGACTTCCCCCGATTCCCTCTCGTCGTTCCGGTGAGGCGAGTTACGCAATTTTACACTAGCAGCAAGCCAGGCTAGCAACCAAACAAACAAACAAACAGGAAAGGGAAAGAAAAAGCCAGGAGGCAAGTTGAAGCGGGAGTTTATGCTGGGAATATTCGCAGGGCGAAGCGAAAGGTCTCGACGAGGAATAAAAAATTCACAGAAGTGGGAAGAGAAGTGACGCGAGCGCAACCCCTATTCTCCCCCTTACCCCTTCCCTAGAGGAATTGTAAGAAGGCTTCCTCCCTTTTTTTTTTTCCTGCGGACGCGATCCTCTTAGTAAACTTTGGCGACTTCTCATTCATTAAGCAGGCCTCCTGCGCCGGGTGAAGCGTTCCGAGAAAAACTGAACTGCCAAATAGTAGAAAGACGGCAGCGAAAACGAAAGAGAGGAAGAAGATCTGAAGTTTTGGGGAGTGGGAAAAGTACGAAAACTTTTTTTTATCAAGGAGGTAAATACGCAATCAGGATGAGAACGATGGGGGGCTACAGTGGGTGAGGCCCTCACACCGCTTCACGATCTTTTCCGCTATTTCTTTTCGCCTTGGCGGGCCCGGTGAAAAGCACCGAAGTTACCAAAGGGTAACGAAAAAGAAAAGCAAGGAAATGCCTTCTATATACGTGCTCCAGGGCATCGAAGCTTAGGGCTGTAGCACTTCGCTCGGGCGCCCAATTTCTTTTTATTTGTTCCTGACAAAGCCGTCGGGAGACGGAGCCGCGATGCGGCTGGGATATAGGGACGGGTGTCTGCTGCCATTTCAGGTCTTTCGGGATACAAGGACGTATACGTAACGTACGTACGGCCCTACCACTCACAGTCAACACGGTACATCGAATATATTCGCTCGAGCGCTTTAATCTTCTGATCGGGTGTCTCCTTCTTATCTCCTTTTTTCTTTCCTCTCTCTCTCTCTCTTTCTTTCTTTCTTTCTTTTCTTTTTGGTACTGCGGTTTCATTGGGCGGCTGCCTTTGTCTCAGAAACCTTTGAAATCCTCTCCCAAGGATCAATGCGAGGGGCGCTGGTAGGAAGAAAGGAAACAGTCCAGAATATTCTTTTTTTTTTAAGAACACTTCTGGACGGTTGTCAAGGTGGTCGGCATAAGTTTTGCGTTTCACAATGCCTGCGTTACACTCTCGCGCGCCTCCAGTTTTCGGCTATGGATAGTTCTTTTGCCCAAACCATCGTCATTCACACGATTAGTTATGTAATTGCGTGATCACATGATCACGCAATCACGTTATCTGATCACGTGATAAGTTGCACACGTGCATCGCATGACTGATCAGTCACATACGTGCTCAATCATACGCACGTGAGTATAGCCTGTCTATTCATGTGCAGATGCAGGACGTCGTGCTATTCTCGGATGGCTCTCACATACCATGAAGCCATAATGATTACTGTAACCGCGATGGCTGGCAACCGCATTCAAAAGCGCCATTGTTCTGTCACCAGAAAGGAGATGCCGACGTAGTAAGACAATTACCACCATGCTATGTTTGTTTATTTGTTTGTTTGTTTGTTTGTTCCACAAAATAGTAATCTCCTGAAAAACTGAGTTTTCGTGTCCGTAACACCTTTTAATGTTGTACGACGCTCAAAGTCTACAGTTTCAATCATTACCATGCGGATAATATTTGCCATAGGAAGATTCAAGGCGCTGAGAATGGTACAGGAGAAATTTCAAGGTCGCGTTGTAATTAGCATAATCATCTCGATTGTTGACATTGGGAAACTAAAGACTACATGAAGCACGGCAGATCAAAGCTGCGAGAAGCAGCTGGCGAGGCGGAGTATTGAAAGTGACGTCATCGGTGACGTCATAGTTGGTCGCAGTTGCAGAGTGAACGTTCACCCTGTCGATGATGATGAATGTGATGCGTAGTCGACGCGCGGCTTTCCCTCAAGGACAACAGAGCCAAGACATGACGATGTTGTCTGAGTTCGATTAATATGTAAAAGATGTTGCAAGGGACATTAATAACATGTAACCTTTTCAAAATAAGTATACATGTAACCATGGAATGGGCGTCTACACTGGCAATCGGGTTTGGAAAGAGCTAATGTCACAGATCTGCGCTCAAAAATACCCCCTTACCAAGCGTGGTATGCAATTACAGCTATCATCGCCGTTGCTTCCGGTTTATAGGGTGAACTACGACCTTCGAAACTAGATCCGGACCCGAGCACGACACCAAAACGCTAGGCAAAATAAAGTGAAAACTGCGTCGGTTATATCAATCTCTCGCAAAGATGAGTAGTCGTGACGTCACGCGACCCTTTAGAAACTGCGCATGACGCATTACGCCACAGCTCTGTGCTTGTGTGCCCCCTCGTATCTGGATTAAACCTTCAACCCGAGACAAGTTAAAGGTTGTCGCAATTTCTCCACAAAAGGGAACACGTAAAAAAGCTTAGTAATAGAGACATTACGCGTTCCTCTAGGAACTGGGCACGACCATAACGTCGTAGCTCTGTGCTTCATTACATAGCCCTTCATGTTTGAAAGAAACGTTGTTCATCAGCAGAGCACCGGCTCACTCGTATAATCAGGGCCAGCTTGGAAGGAAGTTAACCCGTACAGGTTAGTTTCGTGTGCCTCTCGCTCGAAACATCTCAGTCGAACTCTTAACTCCTTCGAAACTCTTCATTTCTCGCAAGAACTAGCGTAGTTAGACGAACCTGATGAAGAACTCGGTCGCAGAAGACCCCCCGCCCCCCTCCCTATCCATTCATCGAGCTCCGCTGGCAGGCGGATAATTTCAAAGCGGAGTCTGAGAAACCCTGTAGAAACGTTGCTTTTCAGTGGAGTCGTCCAGACGTTTCACTCGACAGCTTTTTATGGCGCCCTTTTATTTACCGTGCTTCCAGTCCGTCGTTTAACACAGCGGCCCCGCCGTTCAGTAGCTCGCCTCGATCAATAACGGTTACATTGCCCTCCAACGCTTTCCCATTTAGTTTACGACAGCGATAGCGATCGGTCAGCCAGGTATAACAACACTTTCATGCATTATTTGAACTTCATTTGTGCCGTCGCAGTGCCTCGAACCCAGGTTGACATATAACACTCTACACAGAAATCGCGTAGGGAAGGCGTTGGGTTGTGTCTGTTGCATGTCCTCTTACAGACATAACAGGCTCGTTTCACAACCTTGACAGTTTTTTTTTAATAACCGTATTTATTGTTAGTGCCCATGTGTGGTGCCTGCTACTGCTCTCCCCTAACCGGAAACGGTTAGGGGAGACGGAAACTGCTCTCCATAACCGGAAATCGGAACACATTCCGATTTCCGGTTATCATTTTCTATCTAACCCAAGACAGACTTCATCACGTGGCGGAGGTGTTGCCTTATATGTTAGACAAGAACTAACCCACATCGAAATGCCTCAATTGCTTATAAGTAATGATAACATCGAATCACTTTTTATCGCAATACCTACAGGCATGGTCATAGGCGTAGTCTATCGACCACCCAGTTCAATTTTACAACAGTTTTACAGTGTTCTGGAAACCATTCTTTCCGGTTTGACCGATAGAAACTTTAACTCTGTAGTTGTAACCGGGGACTTCAACATAGACACTTACGGAGACCTAAATGCCGATTATTCTTTGTTATTACAATCATACAATTACAAGAACACAATCTCTCAACCCACAAGAATTACAGCAACCTCAGCCACAACCATCGACCATATTCTATGCAATCACAATAATATTCTCGCAGGTGTATACAATACGAGTATAACAGATCACTCTCCTGTCTTTGCATTAATACCTAGTGATAGAAGCATTACTAGGAATAAACTAAATCCACGCACAGGTCGAATAAATTACTCGCTGCTTCGTGAAAAAATTAAGAAGATAAATTTCTCTGACGTACTCACTGCAGACAACAATACCGAATGTGACAAGCTACTGAAAACCCTCTCCCGTGTCATCTCTGAATGCACAACTACCAATCATCACAGGTACGAGCAGCCGTTGTGTCCATGGATGACTAAGACTATATTAACTGCCATTAAGGAAAGAGACACTTGGTATCAGAAGTGGAAACAGCAAAGACATAATACGTACTAAAAAAGTTTATACCACAGTGTGCCATTCCATCTGCCAGCCCCTTTCTTGTTTTTGGACGTACTATTTACAGCAGTTTCGTAGATCCCGCAATTTTGTCGTTGCAATCATTCGTATAAGGAAAAAAGAGTTTAACGCGCAACTGATCCGTAAGGCTCAGGGTAATTCTAGAAAGATGTGGGACATTATTAACAACGTAATTAGTGCACCTGTGAAAAAGCACATTGCTCCTGACCGGATTGACACCGAAAAAGTTGATGAGTTTAACACATACTTCACCAACGTTGGGCCAGTTCTAGCTGACAGTATAACTCATCAGACATGTGATGTTAATTACCCGTTATTGAGCTGTACATTTTGCCTTAAACCAATAGAAGATACTCTAGTACAAAATATATTAACCGATATGAATGCTAACAAGGCGGCTGGTCACGATGGCATTACTGTCAAAGTTTTAAAAGATAACGTTGACCTCCTCTGCCCTGTTCTTACAATCATATTCAATCTTAATATCGCACGCGGTACATACCCTAAAGCTCTAAAGATTGCTAAAGTATCTCCTATATATAAATGTGGTGATAATAATGACCCTGGAAGTTATCGACCAATCTCGGTTTTGAGTGTTATTAATACCGTGTTTGAAAAGGTTATTTCTATTCAATTGAAAGAGTACCTGAGCACAAACAACATTTTAAATGAATCTCAGCATGGCTTCAGAACCGGTCGCTCTACGTCCTCGGCAGTACTAGAGTTGTCGCAGCATATAAACGAAGCACTCCATAATAATGAATTAGCCCTAGTAATATTTCTAGACCTCAAGAAAGCTTTCGATACAGTTATTCATTCCATACTACTAAAGAAACTTGAATACTACGGTTTCAGTGCCAGTACTTTAAATTTATTTGCTAGTTACTTAACCAACTGACAGCAGTTTGTTAAAATTACTAATTTTACGTCTTCATGTTCTTTTGTTAAAACTGGTGTGCCACAGGGTTCTGTCCTAGGACCAATTTTATTTTCCTTGTATGTCAACGATTTTCCTTCAATTCTCACATCTGCCAAAGCTGTCATGTACGCGGACGATACTGCACTAGTGTTTACAGGCAAAACACTTCACGAAGTCATACAGATTGCTAATAAAGAACTAATCTGTGTTTCATCGTGGTTTGGAGCAAACAAACTTACACTTAACAAAGCTAAAACTCACTACATGATTTTTCATTCTAGACACAGTCATGTTAACAGTGCACCCCTGCAAATATATCTTGATAATAGCATTCTGGAACAGGTGAACACAATTAAATATCTGGGCGTGACACTAGACAGCAGTTTAAACTGGAAACCACACATTGATAATGTATGTTCGAAGCTAGCGTCAGCGTGTTATGGGCTCCTAAAGGCGAGGGCATGCTTCGATATTTCGGTACTGAAAATAATCTACTTTTCTCTCTTTCATTGTCATATGACATACTGTTGCGAATCATGGTCGTCCACATTTAAAACATATTTGGATCCAATTTTGCGCTTACAAAAGAGAGCGGTGCGGATAATGACGTTTTCTTGTCCATTCGAATCCAGCAGTCATTTATTTTGCAGGTTGAAAATACTTCCCTTTACCCTATCCTCCGAAATGAAAGTTGCTATTTTAGTGAATAACATAATATGTCGCAATCACTCATTGTCGTTTAGTATATTTGCGATTCCTACACGAAATACTAGACACGCCACTAACATAAATTTCAATTTACCAGTTACCCGAAACACATACGGTCAAAGACTAATTCAGTATCATGGTACAAAGATATGGAACGCCTTACCAATAGAAGTGAAGAGTGCCAGTAACTTTTTATTTTCCATAAAAAGGTTATATTTCTCAAAAATTAGTTAAGAATGTTGCTTTGTGGTGATATTTTTTCTGTAACACTATTCTATTGTTGCACTGATGTATGTTTTCTTTTTTCCCTCTTGTTTCTCATCCTGTACAATTATGTATAATCAATATACATTTGTTCATCACTGTCCTGATCGCCGCAGCACAAACGCATGTATACCACATGGGCCCACACTAGCCTTGGCTATGGGCCCAACAGTTGTTTGCCTATGTTGATGTACAAATTCATGATGAATAAATAATGTCTAATGTCTAATGTCTAATTATAACTGTGATCGATACAATGGTCAAAACAGAAGCAACAATTGTTTGAAGTATTGTACGTTCAAATGCAACGAGTATGAACTTGTGACTGTTAGGATTTGTTGTAGTGTGTTCTTAAGTGGCAAATCGGGTTTACGTGTAAAGACAGCTTGCACCTGAGCGTTACTTGTGTTCTCTCCTCTACGCATAGCCTGCATGCATAGTCGATACTGGACCGTGTAGTAGCTGTTAGACTATCGGTACAAACAGCGTTCTCTACATTTTATTTATATTCTTGCGTAAAGTGCGTTTGCTTCTAAAAAAGCGATACAGTGGCATCCTTTCTAGAGTTTGCGCGCAAAACATTAATTTTCAGTCAATGTAAATATTCACAAAGGTTAAATCTTCCTGTGCACGCACAAATGTGGTTCTCCTTGAGTGTCCCAATTCGTATAAGATCCAAGCGCGTTCTCTTCAAAGTCAGCCCGGGATGCGTATCATCTGGCTGAGCGCATATGCAGTCCACGCGCCCTATCTTTGAGGTAATCTGCGGCGGGTGTAAAGCGAGGCGAGCCAAGATGGCTGGCGGCTTCACGTGCGCTGTTCCGCCGTGTGTCTATAGTGCTGGAGGTCGCGTAATCTCACGTTTGGTAGAAGCGTGAAGTGAGAGGCAACACGGAGCGTCCGCTCCTCGCTGCCGTCGCTCTTCATCGCGGAAAAGCTGTGGCATCGAGCGTTCGCGGTCATCGGGTGATGGTTCATGTTTCGCCTGCGCACGTGTGACGGCATGCTTCTCAATTCGTTTAGTAAGCGAACGTTCGCTGGAGTATGTGGCCAATGAGAACTATACAAACCTTAATTCGGGTAGTTGTCTAATACTTTACAATCACTTTCGATGCTTCGCCTTTCAGGCGAAACTGTGGCTTGTTTTATATCCACTGGTAGTACGACTTTTACTGCAATCTTTCTTTCCCGGGACAGACCTTGCATATGCCTCCCGGTTTTATCCGCAGACACATCCAGTACTTCGATATCTTCTCTGCAACTGCAACTGTAAACTGCGCGGCTGTTCTGAATACTGTTCAATTTAGGGACCGAATTCACAACGCTTTTTGTTCCTAAGTGCATGGTCTATGCCGTCGAACGGTCGTCATTGCTAATAATATGCCCAGCGCCAGGACTGCCTAGCGACAACTCTAGCGTAAGGATACTTTGTGAATACAAGCCCAAAACACTTCATACGCTTTTAATTGCGCGCATATCACCAAATCTACTCATGACTTTGCGCTGTTCATCTCTTACAGAACAAAGGTGCTTTGATGTGCGCGTGTTACATAAGTCTGTAGTCCCTTTTTTTGAACGTTTCGAAAGGGCTCCCGGAATAGCATCTCGCAATGCCGACTACGAAGTCGGCGCCACCTGCTATAGTCATCGCGACCAATTCTCTCGTTGTTTTTAATGCGCCCACTGGATCAGTGTTGTCGATCCATAGTCGGCCGAGTATACCCTAGCAAAACCACGCCGCCCTCACCGCCTATACCGGCTTAGCATGGATGTACCGTCTCACCACACATAGGTATCAAGCGAAACGTGCTGTTGGCTTTATGTGGTCGTAATTGACGGAAATCGAACCCCCCTCGGTTTCCCTTCTCACTTCTTCATATCATTGGGAACAAGCCCTACGTGTCGGAGCCCGAACGTTAATTTTACTAAACTGATCTTCTTTTTCACATTTTTGCGTTCTTTTTCCGCCACTCTTTTCGTCTCTCTTTACCCCCATTATTCTTCCGCCATTGTAAATCACGACAGCATAAGCTCCTGTTCCGGTTCACCTAAATGCCTTTCTCATCTCTCTCTCCCTCTCTCTCTCTCCCTTCCCAGTAAAACTTCTGAGGTCTATGTTCGCCCACCTTCTATCCTGTTCAGTCCCGACGAGTGGTCCAGTCTCATTGCGGAATTACGTCGTACGTTCGATTTATTTGTCGTTCGCTTCTTGGCCGAACACGAGCCACGGCTTTCTCCGCAACACATTGAAATGATGCAACGAAGCTTGACCTTTACGCGAAAGGCGACGTGTAGGCCGCCGCGTTTGTGTAACTAAGCATAGGCAGAGCGCGCTTTGCAAGAACGCCCACGCTCACCCCCAGTGGCAGTGGATTGTCGTTCATATCCCCTAGGCATACAATACAAGTCATGCATAAATACAAGTCATGTAGGCGTATCTTAGGCAGCGCAGCCACGTCTCAGCTCAGCGTGCGACCTGCCCCTCCCCCCCCCCCCCAAAAAAAAAAAATATGACTGGAGCACGGTACACGCGAATGTCACCGCCACCACGACAAGTACTTACCTATGCTAGTTCGTGGCGAAGGCTACGAGAACTCGGCCTGTTGTGTCTATAAAAAGGATCTTTGTGCCGAAAAAGAAATAAGGAACGCTGCTCTTCTTTTTTTTAAAGGTCTCGGCTTCTCCACGGATTTCACGCTACGCGTATAAGGTCACATAGCTGTCGTAGGCTGGTAAGTAAATTGGTGAGCGTCGCCGGGTGTGTGTTGCAACAGCTCTATTGATTTTCCGTGCTTTTACTCGTAATTTGAGGGAAAATGCGATTGTTCATATACGCACAAGTCGAGCGTGAGAGACTGTGAGGAGGTCGGAAAACGCAATAACGCGGGCATTGTCATATCCTTGTTTAAGTTTTCTGCAAGAAAATAGTTCTGAAGGGTTCCATTCTTTATGGGCACATAATAGATGCACTATTTTTAGGACAAGCTACACCGATGACTAAAGCAGTGGCTCCACATGGAAGAAGCATACTGCTTGCTTAATAAGTCAGTGTTTCAATTCAGCACGTGGTTATGATCATTTGGTATAACTGTGTTTCCACGTGGCAGCTTTATCATTGTTACATAATTTATTCCTTGTCCGCTCTATGGGACAGGTAGCAAGCAGTTCCTTGTTCTTACGTTAGGCCTATCTCACCTTGCGTTAGGCTTATCACGCTTTTGGTCTTACGTTAGGCCTATCAATCTTACGTTAGGCCTCTTTCACGCGGCAACCTCTAAACACGTGCGACCATAGATAAGTACACTTTTAACGCTTTCTCCAGTTCCGATGTGCACTTTTTTTTTACCATCAATTCAGAGCACTTAGAAAAACGTGAAATTCGTGAGAGAGAGAAAGAGAGACACAGAAAAAAATCAAGACACCGCAGACGCGAAGGTGCTAATTAGGTTGCCGGCAAGGCAGCCGCTCACGCGCGATAGCGATAATTGGATCGGACTTGTTCACTGCGCTTTGCGTCGGCTCTCCTGCGAAATTGACGTTGCGGAGTGCGCAAAATGCACAGGGCGAACGAAACTTGGCGTTAATTACACAAAGCCTCCGAGCACGGGAGAAAGTGGTTGATATGCAAAAACTAACTTGACGCAGAACGAAAGGGTGGCCAAGTCACTGGCCATTAAAAGCGCGAACGGGAATGTGCAGACGAAATTTATTTCCTTCTGCTGGCAGCCGCGCGTCGTCTGCTAGAAATTCTACGTCTGGGACTCGTTAGCGCCGGCGAGCATTAATCGAACGCGATGCTTAAGCTCAGAGCTAGTCGCCAAACTCGGCTTCAAAATCGGGCCGGTGAATAATTTGGGGGATAGTGGAGCTGGCTGAAGCATACTGTCAGCATTATGCTTCAAAAGAAGAAAGATAAAGTTAAAAAGGAACATGCTTAGGGGGTGATTGAGATTTCGACGCAGCTTCGGGGCCTTAAAGCAGTGGCTTCATCCGTTGTTACACAAATGGCTGTGCTCCAGACGTGAATCAAAGTGCTGGCGAAGGCGGTAACCGAACAAGCACTGTTCTGTAGTTTAGTTTGAACCATCGAAGTTTCAACTAATTCCGGAAACACGGCAGGTGATTAGATGCAGAAGAAAATGAGAAAGCCCGAAACATCGAGGAACGGAAAGAGTAAAGGTATTGCTAGCTGCAGGCTATAGCCATGCCATTACGTGTGCCTGCGATTGGTACTCCTTTTCTAGAAGCTGCGCCAGCTCACATACTGGGTGTTTCATTTCCTTTTTTTAGGCCATGCAGAATTTTTGAAAAATCGCCTGTGACAAATAAAATTATTATACTCATTGAGCTTGATTACTCAAAGGTGGACATTACTTGCCTGAGAAATCAAAATGTATCATCAGCTAATGAGGAAAAATCTAGGAATTAACTTTTTAATTACATTACGGCACTCATTGGAAATGGACTCGTGTTGGGAGGTGACCTGAATATTGATATGTTAGCAAGCACAAATGAGCAAACGGATCTCTCGACACTTCTTGATTCCCAATTTTTATCGAATGTTATTGTCACCCCTACTCGTATTACTGACTCGAGTGTAACATTAGTAGACCTGTTCATAACAAACTTTCCCTTCGATTCCGTACTTCCTGGCACTATTTGTACCGTTATCAGTGATCACCTACCTATATATTTTATTATAGACCAATCACGCTGCACTCCCAAACAGGCTGCTTCTGGTATAAATTATAGAGCTGTAACTTTAAATTCTCTTTCGCGCTTTCGTGATGAAATTGAGCAAGCGCAATGGGATGACTTATTTTCTTTCTCCGGTGCTCACTTAGACTACAACTACTTTATTCGAACGATCAGTTCAGTTTATAATAAACATTTCCCACTTCAGTTTTTTTTTTAAACCAAAGCGTGCCCGCAAACCTTGGATGAATACAGAGAGCCTAAAAATGATGGAAGAAAAGGATAGGCTTTTTCATGCTTTCCTAGTCAACCGAAATCCTTGAGGATGTTTAAAAAATGTAGGAATTTGATCATTAAGTTACAATGACAAGCAAAACGAAATTGTTATTGCAACATGTTCGAGGACGTCACAGATATCAAGCAAATGAGGAGTATATTACACTCCATCATATCTCCAGCTAGAGTAAGAAATAGTTTAGAAGAACTTGTAGTTGACAATGAACTTATCAAAGGCAAGGAGTTAGCCGATAAATTCAATGAACATTTTACATCTGTAACTGAGAGCTCACATCCAAATAGTGCCTTTGATTACTTGCCCGTGCCGCTCAAGGAATCAATATAATTCTTTGCCCAACTGATGAAAATGGTCTAATCAAACATGGTCTAAATATGGAGCCGATTAAACACATTATTGATCTTAGCCCGTGTGTGACGCATATCTGCAACCTTTCCTTACGAACTGGTATTTTCCAACAGAATATGAAGAATGCGAAGGTGACGGTAATATACAAAAGTGGAGATAAAAACATTCTCGGGAATTATAGACCCATTTCAATCCTTCCCCTATTCTCCAAAAGACTTGAAAAAATTATTCATCTTAGACTGTCAAACTTTTTTGGCAAACATTCCGTCATAACAAAACCACAATACGGATATAGATCAGGTTTTTCAACAGAAAGTGCTCTACTGTTTCAAAAAGAATTGATTCTTAAGAATATTGAAGCAAGAAAATTCACACTCGGCATATTTTTAGATATTTCCAAGGCTTTTGTTAAAATTATCCATAAAACATAAACAGGAAAGCTGCAGTGTTATGGAGTTCGTGGTGTTGCCCTCAATTTAATTCAAAACTACTTAATAAACAGATATCAGCGTGTATGGATAAGCAAAACTCTGTCTTCTATGCAACCTGTTAAATACGGAGTTCCCCAAGGCAGCGTTTTGGGACCACTTTTGACTATTATATTTATTAATAATATTGTAAATGTTGACCCTTCAGCCCAAACATAATCTATGCTGATGATGCAAGTTTTTTTTCTTTTCGGGAACAAATATACATGATCTAGCGAATCTAGCTAACTTAACATTAGAAAAAATATGCAGCTGGACACTTAAAAATTATTTACAAGTTAACTGCTCAAAAACTAAAGCTGTCCTTTTTCGCTCTAAATCCCCACTTCATGAACTCACTCATTCTTATAATCTCGTGTTCAATATTAATGAAGTTGAATTTAAAATCTAAATTAAATTTTAAATTAAATTAAAGCAAAATCTCCAGGTGTAATTTTTCACGAACATATGAGGTGGGATCACCATACGGAACTTTTACAACACAAACTTTGCAAGGTCTTGGGCGCACTGAGAAAATGTCAGCATGTAGTGCAAGTTCCTCAAAAGTTTTCCATATTTAAGTCACTCTTCTCACCACATCTGCGTTATTGTAACATAATCTGGAGAAACGGAACACAGCAATCCTGAAATAATCTTATTATCCCATAGAAAAAGGCCCTACGTTCTGTTGCAAACATACCATTTATTGCGCATGCTTCAGAACTATTCGTTAAATATAATGTAATGAAATTAAACGTGCTATATGAATACACTTTATTACTTTCCTTTAGATCTGGCACTGTAAAAAATCTCGGTTATACACACAGTGTAGCCAACTTGCAACTAAATCCTTCTTCGCGCCTAAACAGACACTCGGAACAATGGCATGTGCCACGGCCACACACAAATTGTGGCTTTCAAACTTTGAGTTATTGCTTCCCGAAGAGATTAAATAAATTCAAGATTTCTTACGAAAACGTTCGCACACTCTCTAGCACTTCTGTTTTAAGCATGCTGTGTTAAATATGTTCAGAGTTAAATTTAACTTCTTGTAAAATATGTTTTTATGTGGATATCATGTGTATTCTCACTTGACACCGATGTTGAAATGTATTTTTCTTCTACTGCCACGCTGCCTTAGTGAACCTGGGACGTGGGGCTAGTCAAGCTGTTTTTAATACAGCTTTGTTTTTCCTCGTCCCAACCACTTATGTGAAACTTCATGTATGCGGTAAATAAATGAACTTGAACGAACTGCAGCTGATGATTTCACAGGGTGCGTATCCTCCGAAATAATATTCAAGACGGCACTGCACACCAGGTATTATTTCCAAAATTATGAGACGAAGCAAACTGGCTTTGCAGTTACTCCTGTGCTTCAGTGCAGAAAGCGGTGGTTTGTTAAAAAAGTAACTGGGACAACAATGAATTTTCACCGCAAGTTTCATCGCAACCCGTGCGATCCTTAGAATTCGTTTCAAGTGGATGTGCTTTAAACCCCCTGCCCCCCTCCACCCTCGGCTACAATTCCCGAATTGAAATAAATGCAGTAAAGAAATTAACCAAGAAGTTAGGTATTTCTCGTTACTTAGCCAATTATGAATTTCAATTTCTCGTGCTAGTAATGACCGCCACATCGAGTAATTGAGCTAAAGACTACAATTACGCTACCTACCACGAGCAATTTCTTGAAAAATTGTAAGATATAAAAGAAAAACAAAGATACATCCAGTATGTACCAGGTGTCCCCGCCAACATAAGCCATGTCCTTTTCTTGTTCTTTCTTTTCTTTTAAGGTACAGCGAGTGCTTATGTGCGAATGACACCAACTCTATGTTGTTGAAGACAGAAAACTGGGCGAGTCCGTATTGCTTAATGGCTCGTAACAACATCTCACTTATAAACGAGGACGAAGGAAAGCATAGGCAGGGCTTCTCGAGGAAGTTTCTGGCAACGTCCTCGTCTAGCGTCCAGTATTTTTCGTACTTTCATTAACCAGGCTTATCTACTACTCGGCGAATGTAGAGAGAGTGCGTTTGCAGCTGCGTTATCCGAGAAGCGACAGTGCACGTACTAACTAACAAAACTAACGAAGAACCACCGCCACCTGAGAACGTTCGGTCGCTAGAAACTCGAGTCTCGACGAGCTTGGCGTGAACACAGCGGGTCGCAGGGCGCTGGTGAAGCGGCGACAAAAGAAAATAAATATAAAATAAGAACCGACACTCGCGGGGAAGTCGGGAAACCTCTCAGTGGCATCAACTTCCCAGAACTTGAGAGAGAAAAAAAACGGAGACGAAGCAATATAAGGTTGCAAATGGGCACACGCGAATCAGGGAAGAGAGAAGGAAAAAATGGAGAGTGAGAAGGTGGAAAGGAGAGAGGGAAGACGCGTCCCTTCCGTCTTGATTCCGCAAACAGCTCCCGAAGACGAGGGATTACGCGAGCGATCACATTCCCTAGATTGATTGGATTCCGCCGATTGCCTGCTAAGTGATTTGTTTGTGTTGTGTGTGCTATTTCACTCGACAACTTGTGCTCGTGTCTCCATGCTTGCTTGCATGTTTGTTTGTTTGTTTGTTTGTTTGTTTGTTTGTTTGTTTGTTTGTTTGCTTGTTTGTTTGTTTGTTTGTCTTCGATCACATGAGCACTCGTAAACATATCTTCCGCTGAGGACAAGCCAGCGATTCGGGGCATCAGCCTTTGGTGCAACGGTAACACCACTTTTTTTTCTGTATCCTTTTTTCTTTCTCTTTTACTGCACGGGTAAAAATAAGCAACATCGAGAAGCGCCCGAAATGCTTTTCAGTAGGATCTTGGAGAGGGCAGATTGATGCCGCATTGATGGAGTTATATACCTATATTTCTGTCTCTCTATCTCTCGCTTTCTCTCTCTCTCTCTGTATGATAAGTATAAGGATTCGCGAAAGAGCCCTTCAGCGCTGAAAGCCTGTGGCGATTTTTGTAACCAACTGGGCACATACTGTCTCAGCTGTATTTGTTTTCTTTTTTATTTCGCGGCATGGGATAAAACGTCGGCGCGGCTTGACAGATATCGGAAACCGAGGCACAGGACATGCTGTATTATGTACTAGAGAAGCTGATTATTCTTGGAGGAAAGCACCTGGTTGGAAGCGGTGAAGGAAAGAAGATGAAAGGCTTTTCAAACGATCTCAGAGTGGCTTTGCTTTGTTTGTCTCCTTTTCCTGCACGGTTAGAATTTTTCGTAATACAGAGTATAGGAGCGGAAATACTGTGCAGCTAGTATTTACTCGCATAATGAACCCTTCCTTTCTATTCTCTCCCATAAACGTTGACGTCAATTTGGGGAGCGGGTTCATTAGGAAAGGAGGGAGGGGGTTTTGGCAGATTTTGCCTGATGGTAGCGGCCGGCTGGCTGCCCGCAGACCCGAACGTTGCTTCATGCACGTAGATTCGAGCGGCCCGTCACAAGGATAGCGTTCGATTTACAAGGCGCGTGCGAAGATCTTACGTGACTAAAGCGGTGGTCGTCCGAACCTGACAGTAGAATGGCGCCTGTACTTGGCGGTCGGCCAACGATGACTGTGCGTGCAAATCGGTGACGTCGAGTCAAGTGACTTGCAGTCCACGCTTTCATGTGTTAAAAGACAAACAGACACAAAAGTGTGCGCGTGTGCGTGCGTGGGTGCGCGTGTGTGCGTGTGCGTGTGCGTGTGCGTGTGTGTGTGTGTGTGTGTGTGTGTGTGTATGTGTGTATGTGTGTGTGTCTGTGTGTGTGTGTGTCTGTGTGTGTGTGTGTGCGTGTGCGTGTGCGTGTGTGTGTGTGTGTGTGTGTGTGTGTGTGTGTGTGTGTGTGTGTGTGGTTGTGTGTGTGTGTGTGTGTGTGTGTGTTGCGTGTGGGATTATTACGGGAGTACATAGGCACGCTAACAAAACAGCGCAATGAGAGAGGTGTCTTGAATGAACAGATCTGACATTCAGATGTAGTGCCTTCCGAGGTTGTCGTTGAAAGTGGTGTTTCTTGTTCATCTTCTTATAACCTGTTTATTATGGAGATACTAAAGAAGCTACAAGAAAATAAAATTATGTCAATGTAATATTTAGTGCTTCGGTTCGTTGCATTGAGAACGCTGAAGTGACACATTCGGTCCGGGACCTCCTATCTGCCATCACACTGAAACATGTTCAGCAAAAATCTTCAAATCAGAGAAACTTCGCAAGGTGCCAGTGAATATTTTTGTAGCGGATACGTACAAAGTTGCGTTTCTTCAACTTACATTTGGAGCACTCTAATTTCTTTCCTGTAACAGCGATGCGTGCGATGTAACAGGGATGGACCAAGCGCCTTCGCCTGGGCCTCTAACTTCTAATTCTAACATTCGCACTATCGTGCTCGTTTAGGCAGATGTGCTAGGATTACCGCAAAATATCGCTACCGTGTATTTAAGTCGTTTAACCTATGTATATAACTGCTCTCGATTTGAAACCAAGTAGTGGTATCGCTTTTGTAGTTTCATTGTTTTTTCAAGTGGCTACATTTAAATCCCTTCCAAATCAAGCAATCTTAACAAGTTCCCGAACTTCTGCAGAGTGATTAACCTATAAAAAAGAATAAACAATTTCTGGGAGAAAGAAAAAACAGCAGGAAAGTATGTTGAATGCTATTGCGAAGTTTTGCATGTACGATTCCACTGCCTTGAAAGGTATTGGGCCAGACAGATTCTCGCACAATTGACGGTCTGACAAAACACGCTAACTCATTTCAGGGTTCGCCGCAAGCACAAATCTCGCCATCCACTGCGGCAAGTGGAAGTGGCGGTCAGATTTCGACAGATGCCATATTGCGCAAAATACCGAGAACAGAGCACCTGGGAGATATTTAACGTTTTTTTTAATGCATAAAAAAAGAAAGGAGGCATGTTCGTTCGCCCACCATCCCTGTTGCCGCATGAGAAAGTTGGGAGGTGACTCAACCTCCAGGTGAAATCGACGAAGTGTAAAGTATTCCTAGTGTAAACTAGGAATACTTTACTACTATACTAGTGTATACTAGTGTAAAGTATTACGGTGGTCGTTAAGGGTTACGGACTGGATTCCAAGGGAAGGGAAGCGTAGCAGGGGGCGGCAGAAAGTTAGGTGGGCTGATGAGATTAAGAAGTTTGCAGGGACGGCATGGCCACAATTAGTACATGACCGGGGTTGTTGGAGAAATATGGGAGAGGCCTTTGCCCTGCAGTGGGCGTAACCAGGCTGATGATGATGATGAAAGTATTCCTGATTGAGTCGGGGGTGAAAATGGGGCGGAGTCTCTAGGTACAGCACTATATCGCGTTACTCCTCGCGTAAGGGGAGCTGCAGGAGAGTCGGGCTTGTTAAGTTCCGTTGCCATAGCAATTACGTGGACGCTTCAAGCACAGTTCTACCGCCGTCGCCGTGATGTTCTATGTAAATGCTATAACATCGCGGCCACGCGCCGTGCGTTGTGAGTGCGCGTGAAAGGGTGCAAATGTGAGCCGAGGAGGGTCGTAGTTAGATCACGTGCGCGCCATCTTCCATCGCATACAAGGCAGCAGAGGGGGGAGGGGGCGTTCCACTCCTGCGGCGGTTGCGTATGGCACGGCTGAGCGTGGCAGCGCGGGCCCTATCTTGAAAGCCATCTGCGCTCGGTACAGAGTCTAGCTGCACCGAAGGCTGATGGCTTCGTGTGCGCTGTGCTCTCGCCGCTTAGTTTACGTAAAGCGAGAGGCAGCACAATTCGCTCGCTGCAGCTACCGCTCTTCCTCACGCCAGTGTTTTGACAGCGGGTGTCCGCGGTCATCGAGGGAGATGCGTTCATGTTTGCCTCTTCGCGCGTGACACCATGTTTGTCAACTTAGTAATCAAATGTTTCTCAAGTTCAGAGATAAAACTACTGTCCTTACTTCGCATAGGTGTCTGTTAATTCGCTATCGCAATCGGTGCTTCGTCTTTCGGGCGAAACAGCAACTCTTCTTTGACTGCACTATCCTCCGCATAGGCCGACACCTTGAGGTATGATGACGTGGCAATTAATTTTGGATGATTTCTGCAGTTTTACATGCCAAAATTACGATCCGAGTATGACGCACGCCGTACTTGGGGAAAAGCGTCCGTTGCGTAATGGTTACAGTATCGGGTTATCCTGCCAGATATCCTCGGTTCGAATGCGGCCGCCGGACAATTACAAACCGTCGGGCGGCCGGAGTGTGTGTGTGTGTGTGTGTGTGTGTGTGTGTGTGTGTGTGTGTGTGTGTGTGTGTGTGTGTGTGTGTGTGTGTGTGTGTGTGTGTGTGTGTGTGTGTGTGTGTGTGTGTGTGTGTGTGTGTGTGTGTGTGTGTGTGTGTGTGTGTGTGTGTGTGTGTGTGTGTGTGTGTGTGTGTGTGTGTGTGTGTGTGTGTGTGTGTGTGTGTGTGTGTGTGTGTGTGTGTGTGTGTGTGTGTGTGTGTGTGTGTGTGTGTGTGTGTGTGTGTGTGTGGAGCATCTCAGCGACCAATGGCTTTTGTGGCACGCGTCGGCGAACATTTTTTTCGACTGCACTATCCCCGGGATCGGCGGCCGAAAGAGGCTAAAAAACATACCCCACACGGAACAGCAGGGGTAGCAGAGCAAAATACCTCGTCTTTTAAACAGATATTGTGTCGTGATATTCCTGCCGCATGTTCCCAACGCCTATGTTCAATTCTTCGTTCGTCTTCATTTTTTCTTTTTTGCCACCATAAGAGTTGCAACGCGAGATATGATAAGCTCATACGGTTGCTAGTGAGCGTAGCCCTGGCTTTTTGTCGTTGCACTTCTTGTAAACGTTGTTCTTTCCTCCTTTTTTCCTTCTTTCGTTTCAGAACACACGTGGAATTGAAATCTGAATCTGCGAGCCAGCTTTCAGCGGTACAGCCGGCCTCCGGCGAACAGAAGCCACGTAGTACGCAACGCCCTGCGCGACACACACTCGATTTAGGTTGCACCACTCCCAGTCGTGTAGCAGGCCGCGAGAGCATCGCTTTGTGTCTGGAGTACAATGGGGCGTTGAATCAGACCCTTCCCGCGTGTTTCCATTTCCGTGCCAGTCCTAGTAATCTCAAGCAAAAATCACCGAAACCGGTGACGAAAAGCCTTTTCCGCTCATCCGCCATCCGCACGCCAACCCACGCAGCTGACAGGGTGGGCGGAACAGAGTTTGAGCAGCACAGCAGTGGACGTACTATACGTATATCACTACTTAATGGAACGCGTTGCTGAACTTATAGTTTGGTTCATGGTTGTAAGTCTTAAAGAAGCGCTCACCTTTCTGGGTAAGTGCGGAGACACGCTTGTGCGAGAGTTAATGGGAACTTTTTTTATATATATCAGAAAGCGCGAGAAGGCAGCGACACATCTGTCATGTTGCGCAACATGCGAACAAAAGTTGCAAAAATACGAAGAACCAACCCTGGTTGCCATCCAAGAATGCGTTTCGCAGTGCTTCGGGAGGTTATCATTCGTGGCACTATACATATGTGGCGAAAGGCGCTCTCGTTACTGCCGTGCCTTACCGCCGTGCCTTATTCGTACACGGGTAACTTTGTTCCGTGGATGCTCTTTCCAGTGCTGTCGTTTCTTCACATCGTCTCGCGTATTTGACACCATGTGCACGCCCGAGTGTCATACAATACAGGAAAGGGAGGGGGGCGGGAAAGAGGTTCCGCTTGAACGCCCTACATGTCTAAACGAAAGGCGTCAAGGATAATTCGCTTTCTAACGGGACGCAATGCCTTTCTACTGAAACCTATAGCCCATGGTTCAACAGTTGGACACCGTTGAGCAAACTACGCAAAGCGTGCTTACCTCCAACCTTCCCCCCCCCCCCCCAATCATGTGCTCGTCATGTGCTGCGGTAAAGGTTCAAAGCATCATACGAGGGAGTGCTTAAAGAGTGCAAGAGCGCGGACAGATCAATCTGAGTGCGGTCACTCATGGGAAACAAGTTCAACGAGGCACTTCAGACCCGGGAGGGTCTGAAGTGCCTCGCTGAACTGTACATTTGAACTGAACATTGAACAAAGCATGCCACTTGCGCAGTTTCTATACAAAGCAGGCCTGCATGAACGAAATTATTTAAAGCATTCGTACAGCGTGACAACTCACTTTGTAAAAAAGAAGGGAAAAGCAGCAGGTTTCAGTAGAAACTTATCCGGCTTTGAACTCGTATACTGAAAGAGCAGGGCAGGTGGCAACAATACGTCCTCATATTTATGCTCCCGGGAATCGAACTTAAAGCGTAGTGTAAGGCTGCCCCATGGGACGACGTATAGCGCATGCAACCGGTGTTTTATTAGAGTAATAGCATGAGGCGTCAAGGTGAGAGGGACTTCACAAGAATTATTGTTCACATTCTAAAGAATTTGTTTCAAGAACCTTTCTATAGAAACGCTACACAACTTCAGCCCAATCTTTATTAGGAAGTCCAGGACGGTCTAGGTACCGGTGATGCGATAGAAATGAGGAAATTAGGAGGAATATAGCCCGCAGTCGGTTGACGTGTAACAGGGATAACGGAGATCGCTGCAAGGCGCCTTCATCCCGCAGCGGAGATAATTTAGGACGATACGACGATGATGATGACAAGGACGATTACAATAATAACAATTATGATGTCGATGTACAGGAGTCATTCAGCAACAAGCTAACACCGTGACAACCTTACACTGACCCGAGGCATCACAGCGCCCCATTTCGCCAAAGAAACGAAGAATAACCGAACGAGAGGAACAATCCGCCGAGGGTAAAGCAATCAATGGCACTCACCCTGTACAAATGCGCCAGCTGTCGACCCCTAAACTCAGAGGCATGGGTCGCACCAGACCAGAGATTCCCAGCTCGCTTGCCGAAGCCGAACGATACGGCATAGAACGATCGGGCTTCAAGGTATACGGGAAAACGGGAAAAGCAAACAAGGAAGTATCCCTAAAGCACGAAGCAGGGCCAGTAGTTTACCGGCGGAGAATATATATCTGCCACGCGTTCGGTGGGTGCAAAGGCGAAAAGAGGGAGGGAGGGGACGCGACAGCTGCTGGGTTTTCCGGGAGTCCGGCGCAATCGACCGTTTTCCCGGTAACCCTTGCTTCCGAGGCAACGTTGTGTTTGGTCCATCTGTAGCATGGAGGAGTCTCTAATGCAATACTTCGCAGGCCCAGGTGGCGCCACGGTATCCGGAAAAAAAAGAAGATAAAAAAATGCGGCGCCCTGCAGGCGTGGGGATAGAGAGCTTGGGATAGGTGAGGTAAGGTAGAGATAGCATATAATGTCTTCGAAAAAAGAAAAAAAAACCAAGGCGCAAGAAAGTGAACAAAGAAGCATCGAGAACAAGTGTAGGAAAAGGTACAAGACAAAAACACCAAATAAGAAGACGTAAACCTAACGGATGAGAAGTATCCTGTCTGCTTCCTACTCTAGTATGAGTCGTCTCCACCAGGGGCCTCAAGCTGTGTGCGAAGGAATATGGAAGCGAAAGAGTGCGGTGAACGGCGAGAGGAAGGCTTAGCAATGACTATGTCTGTGGCTAAGCTTGTGGGCAAGTCAGGAATGCCACAAAGAAATACGCCTACACTGCGCGGAAAGTCACTACAGAGAACCCGAGAAGTATCTGTCCCCGCTACGGTACTCGTAAGAGAGAAAGGGAATTACGCAAGCTTTCGCTAACTACCGCCAGGGGACGACTTGACATGTGTCTGGACTAAAGAGACGCCAGTTCGGAAAAACAATTTTTCAAAACGCTGAAAGCCAAAGTGGGAACGAAGAGAATGTCGTGAAGATAAACGCAGCGGTGAGGAATCGCATCTGCAACAGTGCCGCGCCTACATAGAACGAAGTTCATTCACTAGAGTGCGACTACGTTGGAGTTGAGTAGGAATGTTTCCTTCCTTTCCTTGATGCCAATGGAACCTATATCGGTACTCAGGGACACTGGCATATGAACGAAAAGGGAGGTGAACTAGTAGGTCACTGCTTTGTCATGCGACGTGGCGAAAATTCCATACCACAGTGCCTGGAGCGGCAGTCACGTAAACAACGTCATTTGTAGTACTACGACCTACATAAATCTTCACTTTATCAGAATGTCATGCTGAAAAAGATTACGGCCGATCCGACACACTTGCTGTAACCTATTTTAAACGAGAGTTTCTTGGTTTCTTTCCATTAATTGGGATGCAAGGAGACACGAGGTGCGTACGATTGTCTGCCTTGGCCACAACTGTTGTTGTTGGTTGAACGTTCTTGCTCACTTTGTTTTTTTTTTTCATTAGAAGGCCCTTTCACGTGACCACCCAGATGATCACACGTAAGGCCGGTGATGTATATCACCCTTAAAAAACGATTTCGGGCAGTCTACCAATGACGTACTCACTTCGTACATACTGTTTTGTCCACAGAGATTAGTCATTTGTCAAAGCCAATATACTTTCAAGAAACAAAAACCGTCACCAAGGTAGATTTGTTTCGTAATTACAATCCAGAGACTTTTGCAAAATGTGTATAGATATTAGCCGATAAGAAGTGGGTGGCTCTACGTTCGCAGGTTGTCTACAAACAATCTTCAGACGTCTCACATTCCGCTTTAGCTTTCCACGGACTACTCCTACTGTCTATATACAGTGTGCATATACTCCATAGAGAACAGCCGCGGTCAGGTATATTTTCTTTGACCAATCGTGTACCACAGAGCTCAGAACGGTGTGCTTTCTGAAAGTAATTAGAGTAGTCAACGAGGAGTGCATGACCAAATTCCTCGTGCTGCCTACGGAAAACTTAAGCTTCCTCTATTTCTCTCCTCATTGTACAGTACAGACTGCCCCCATTGTCTACATGAATTCTATATACTGTTTGATGAAAGTCTAGACATTAGTCATAGAGACTTTCCTATGCAATTGTCTCTTATGTACGCAATTTATAGAGTGCTTATAGGCTGATTTGCCATTCCTGAAACGACGCTTCTCGTCTGTATAACGTCTGTGCACATTAATCGTCAAAAGCAGTAAGTGTATTTAATTTGGTCTATTGTGCTCCATAGACATCAGTAGGACCTGTTTAGCGAAAGTCAACAAACAATACGAGTAGTGCATGTTCAAAGTTACCGAGGCCGTTCGTTGGAAATTTCTATGCAGACTTTATACAGCCTAGCTAATTAAATTTCTGTTAAAACCTTTCTTGCCCGATAACAGCAGCTCGTGCAAAACATTGAAGGCTGTTGGGAGCGGCTGTCTTTGTGCCGTAATCAATATAGCACCGCAATGTCACTAAAATGACCAACCTCGCTCTGTTTCACTTTTCGAGCGACGTGCATGCTGCTCTAATCGATCAGAGCATTGCGGCAGAAATGTCATCACCAAGGGTGCGGTTTCCTAACGGACGTATTCCTGATCCCTGTATAGAAGAGAAAATCCGCTTCTTTGAGCTAACGCGGCGTCAAGTTGATCCGCATTGGTACGGAAGAGAGTGAGACCATTTGTTACGACAACGAATTAGTCGCAAAGTTTCGATCGACTGAACAAAATTAAAACGACCAAGATAAGAAAGTGTAATAACGAAGAAAAGCAAAACATCGAAGAAACAGCATGGTTTTATCCCTCTAACCTTTCATTGGTGGCTAGATGCTGACGCAAGTACGAACGACGTCGCATCACGTCACGATCGTGGAAAGCTTGGGGTCGGGGTCACCAGGCGGTTTCGAAAGAACACCGCACCTGCCCTGAGCCCGGAGTTCTTAAAAATACTAATTTTATGGTGCGATATGAAAAAAAAAACAAGTGTTGCCTAGACGTGAGGTTGTTACGGAATCCCTTACCTTTGGTACCGATGCGTTTTGGTGCGAAAAGACATAATGATGACACAAAGGAACCATTCGGTTTCTTTTGTTAAGGAACACGTCATCATATTCGATAGGCTATGAGCTTAACAAGTTTTTCACGTTTACAGAAAACTCAAGTGGCCATGCGCCTTTGAGAAAAAATCGTAGACGTTTTTTTTTTCATCTCAACGTGAATTCAATGCAAGTCAAGACACACGCAACAGAAAGACAATAGTATCTCATTAGAAATTTTTGTAAGGGCATGACGACTATAGTGAAGATATCCGTCGGTGAAATATTTCGCGCTCCTTTGCTCTAAATTGAAGCTACCGCGTGGGCGCTTGAATGCTAATGAGCTCTTCTATGCGAGAGAGAGGATGACGAGATACGGTGGCATCGACGGGAAGCTGGGAGCACGGAGGCTCCGGGGTTCGAGCGAATGGGGTTTTACAAATTGGCTCCAACAGCGCGCGCACGCTCTCCAGAAGACGACGCCGTACACTGCGTGCGGCCCATCAAGAACAGACGAGACGGATAAGGTCATTGCTCTCTCTCTCTCACACACACACGCATACTTTCTCTCTCCCCCTCACTCTCTCCCTACCTCTCTCTCTCTCGCATATGCTCTCGTATGCAGAGCAAGCGCTCGCAAAATGAGCTTTACAAAGTAGCACGCTCTATTCTCCGAGCCCTAACCTCCTTACTGTGCTCAGCGTCGCCGAAAACGGGACAGCGCCGTTGCAGGCTGGTCCTCTTGACGGTGACGTCAGTCAGTTAGGGGCTAAGTTTGCAAAAAAAAAGCACCATGTAGAGCCTGCTGCGTTCTTATTGACCTTTCGTTGCCTTTGATAAGGCTGTCTATTGACACGCAGTTGCAAAGCAACGAATTATGCGTTGTTGCGGATGAAAGAGAAAACAATTATTGTATAGAAACAATTTTATCTATTATAGTATATATAATACATAATATACTATATATACATATTATAAAGGCCGATTTTAGTGGATTTTATACAGTTCATGAACTCCTTTCATGCCCCTTAACAACTTAAGGACTTTACATGACCACAACCCAATAGACTCGATATAGGCATCGCGTGTACCCATGGTATCGAACATTAAATGAACTGTCTTTAGAACCTCTAATAGTATGTCTATACCAAACTACAGCCAATTGTAAGCAACGCGGTCAAATAAATATCCTCAATTTACGCAATTAGTCTGCCTGCTCTTTTACACACACATATAAACAGCATATATATATATATATATATATATATATATATATATATATATATATATATATATAGACAGAACCATGCGGGGCTCCAGTGTACAATACAATAATATGACTGAACATAGTCTGTAGACTCTAACAGGTATACTCTTTAATGGCAGCTAGAACTGCAGCGATACTGCAGGGTACTTTCAATACCGGCGCACGAACACAGCGGGACTTACACCGTGCAGAAACGGAAAGTGCAGGGCGAAGAGCTTGTTTCAAAGATCCATCCTTTTTCTTTTTTCTTTTCTCTATCTCTCTATTCGCGAAATATGAGAGGGCTCGTCACGCGTGTACATCAGCGCACTCAGACCCGCCGGATCGGGCGGGCTCTAGACGGTTCGGGGTTTCAAGTCACGGCGTGCCCTGGCAAACCGTAAACAGAAGGCTTTTAAGGTGCTACGCGGCGGCGCCCAAAAACCAATTGCCACGAAACGGCGCTCTCGGGAGGCGTTGAAAGGGAACTCAGGCGGCGACGCACGGGGAAATCAAATAAGGAGGGCAAGTTATCCACCCACGACCAGGAAGCTCCGTGCAAATGTACCTCTAGAATCTATATTTCATTTCGTTTCATTTGTTATCGCCTTGAAGGCCCGAAAGCGTTACACAAGGAGGAGGGGCAACACAAAAACACGTGGAAGTGGTTAAAAACGTGCAAATATTGCCAACAACTACGCTTTGTTGATTTTGTACAATTTAAATATGCACAGACACCGAGCAAAGCTTCTGTGCATCATGCAAACGCACGCACGTGTATAAATATAACGGATATGTGTATATAGCTGAAGCCTCGCTTCCAACTTGCCGACAGTTGTGGTTACGGTTTGAGCGTGTAAGATAGGAATGTCCAGAAATATCAGCAAGCGTAACTGAACTCCAGTACGAAACATGTTCCTGCGACAACGTCTAAAAGTAGCCATGTCCTGCGGTCAACTGCGTCTATAATGCAGCCAAAGCTGCAAAAGCTCGTCGTCTCGACCACTTGCTGTGCTCTCGGAGTCAAAGAAAGTTATACGCGACCACCACTTTTTTTTTTTACCGCGCCGTGTAACCTGCGCTATCCTCCAGAAAAAAAAAAAGAAGCCATTAGACTGTACGCTTCCGGTTTTTCAGCAGACGATATCAACAGAAATTATATCGAAACCAACGTGAAGTCAAAACAAAGACAAAAGGGTATCTAAAGACGTTTTTGGAAGCGTCAACCGGATCTTTTCATCCTTCATGGCAAACCGCAAACATACTTTGCACCTGTAGGCGAAACTTTACATTTTTCTTTATCTCGAAGACCGGGAATCGAGCCAATGACATCGCATAGCTGAAAGGTTATCTTTCGCGCGAAGTGTTCTGGAAGTGCACCAATGCTGCATAACTGCGGGTAAGCTCCTTTCAAAACCTGGAGGACGCTTAAGCTTCGCCTCTAAGAGTGGAACGCTCTGCCCCCCCCCCCCCCCCCGGTAGCATTGAAAGGTCCCTGACTGTGTTTCACGCTTCCCGCCAACTGCAGCTTATGTAACCGTAATGTTCACTGGATAACGCTGGCGCCGAATGCTATGCACGAAAACGAACTTTAACGTAGAAACGCGGCCTGTTGCGTCCGCTGATTCCGGAGGTGGTGCACTGCTGCGTCAAAAGAAAATTGGATCATTTTCAGGTTTTTGTTATAGCTTGGCGCTTTTAATGTTGAAGTCTGAGAAGATTTAACATAAAAGGCATGCGCTGCCGGTGTTTTGTTTTATGACATCTGCTACTGGACTGTCACTCTGAAAATTCCGAGGAATAACTTTGTCAAGAATGTGAGACAAGGTATGAGCAAGTGGAGTGATAGAATGGTGTGGCAATATATCCCGCATATACGGCATGTCATATAGCAAGGCGCGGATTACACATATACTTAAATATATACGGAAATTTTCCCTCGCGGACAATTCTACCGACGCCGACAGGGGATTTTCTGCGACACGGGGTCTTTAACGCTCTCGCACTGAAATCATGCATAATGGTCAGTCGTATCTCAACACAAATTCTATCGAAAGCAAAAAGAACTCAACATGAAGAATCACAACTTTCGTAATTGTTCACCTCATCTTTGCTTTCTTTATAACAAGTCACACACGCATACGTCTATTCGAACTTTGGGCAAAACTTAAAAAAAAGCATATTTCATTTCGCGTCGATGTCTACGCATCCGAAATAAAGCCCATGCCCTCGTACATATGCAAATATATCTTAAGCACGAATCGTCTCGAGAAAGTTTGCGCGTGCATGCTCACTTGGCATCGTTGGGTGTCGCTTCTAACGCAACTTCAGGCGCGCAGAAGTCTCCTAAAACTGAGCGCCGAAACATACATCTACAGGCTGTGCTTCTCGCTTCGATTTTTTTTTTTTGCTTTCATTTATACTCTCTCTGTTCCATTTGCATGGCACGAGCGCTCGTCAAGAGCGCGTTGCGAAAGTCCGCAACTAACACTGGATCTAGCTGGCCCTTCATCTGCATGCCATCCATTCGCCCCCGATATGTAAATTCGCCAACCCCGTAAAATATACGGAGGAGCGAACGAGCAGCTCAGGTGGGACACGGCATGCCGTACCTGGGCACTTGTTGTCCGTGCCTCACATTCAAGAAGACGGAACGTCTGTTCACACGTCCACGTCGCCCGAAATCTATAGGGTGTTCTCGGGCGAAATGCTGAGTGACTCTTTGTGGCATGAACTTCTTCATCGTGATCACAGGCCATGCTAAACTCTTGCGTAAGTCGTTATAGAGACACCGATTTTCTTATGCTTACTTTTTGTTGCCTTTAATGTACCTTCTGTTGAGATGAAACTGAATATCATATACGATTCTTTTTTTTGCGAAGGAATTCACTGAAAGTCAGTCTTCTCGCTAATCTTTCTCTACTGCAGGCCGCGGTGGATCAGTGTCTTCGTTAACTCAAACCAGGGGACGTATTCTGAAACGTTCGGCGCGGCGAAGTTTCGCACTGGCCACGCCTCCGCCGTTGCGGCGCGCTCTGAATGGCTGCTTTGACAAAACCGGAAATTCAGGTGGCGCAAGTGCATTTCCGGTTTTGTCAAAGCAGCCATTCAGCGCGCGCCGCAACGGCGGAGGCGTGGCCAGTGCGAAACTTCGCCGCGGCGAACGTTTCAGAATACGTCCCCAGGACGTGCTCATCGTACCTGACGTCCTGGAGCCAGTTTGGTATCAGTGGTGACGTCGAACAACGCCTTAAAAGTATATGCTCGTTGACATTCCTATTGAGTTCCCCTCAGCCTCCGCAAATTGTATTTAATTAAAGCCATTAAATTTGATCCTGATTTTTGTAAAGGACGAGCTACAGTGTTTCGGAGGCAGCTCTCAGCCTCAGCACTGACGGCGAACCACACGCGCATGCACCCCTAACAAAAGTACTCGTTGACATTCTAAAGAGTTTCTGTTGAATAGTTTCAATAAGCCTATTCAATCTCACTATATATTGCCGCGTCTGTAGTGCGGCAAAGACGACGACGATAAGAAGACATATCGGCAACCATAGAGAGCAAGAAGCAGTGTTTATCGCGCGGTATTAAACCAGACCGTTCTTGTTACTGTGCCTGCTTGCAAGTTCGCTTATTCCTCGAGTTTCGCGCCACCGCGACGCACCGTCCGTAAGGCGCCAATCTCTTTTTGAAGGAGGAGGTGCAGTTGGTGCGCTTGTATAGGCGAAACCGGGCAGATATAGTGCAAAATGTGTTCAGCTGTAATTCCCAGAAGTTACGGTAGTCTGCTGCTGATCAAAGGAGGTCACGACTTAGATCTCGGTCATGGTGGCTACATTCGCGATAGTGACCGATACGACCGGCAATCCAACCGCATTCTCGATAACGCTGCGACATTATGTGGACGTAAAAAAAGCCGGAAAGTAAAGATTAATCCAAAGCCCTTCACCACCACACATTTCATAGTTCGAGAATATCGCTTAGACACACGCATAATTATGTCATTCCAACTAGCCCCGGCGCAAGCCTTTAGCCTCCGCGTTGCTTTTAGATAGTAGAATAAATCAGTCCACCAATCAACCGATTGATCACTCCCAACCAGTTAGGCAGCCATTCAGTCAGTCAATAAATTGCTGATTCACCTATATTCATACTGACACTGCTCTTATTCGTACGGATGATTGGCTTGGGCGCGAGAGCACAATAGCAGGTGGTAATTTGTCATGATAACAGCAGTTTTCCAGGCGTAAAGAAACCGCACTCGACGCTTTGATTTCGCCGCAGTGGCGGCAGAGACCTTCCGTGCATTTCTACAGAACTGAGGCACAATAGACAAACCATTTTGTGACTACGGGCTCCGGGCCCGTATTAACAGTTCTTCGTACGAGAAAATTCAGGCGAATCCTGATGCTGCATGGGCACATTATTAACGAAGGGAGTGAGCCAACGGCAAAGAGCACTTACGAACAAGAGGCTTTGTTCATGCGGCCGCACACTTGTACGTAACGAATTACGTGTAATTATTACTTGAAATCGATTACATTTTTTGTAATTTTGTAATTTAACGACTACTTTGTTAATCGGTAACGCTCCCAGCAATTCAATTACATTTTTCCGTAAGAAATTACATGCCACTAGTTGCATTTTTGACGAAACAAGCTCTGACAGGCGCCGCAGCTTTGAGCACCTAAATTTGGCGGGAATAGCAAAGTGTAAAGGGGTGAAAACATGCGCATGGGGTTAACGTCCTTCCCACAATCAGCGTCCTGTAGCTACACCTGTATCCCCTGTGCATGGCAGCCTTACGGGTTTGCACACTTCCTTATAAAAAGTCTGACGCCTGACTATTTCTCTTATAATAAATCTATCGCCCGCTATCCTGGAAGCGTTTACAGGCGGCCTTCGTAGGCGCTAAGAGTTGCCGCTTAATTCTTCTTCGCTTATTGCAGTCTATGACTTCACTGATACAGACATAAGTTTTTTTTGCCGTTAAACTCACACGCTTCTATATGTTTGATATTACATGACTCAAATACACTTTTTTTATTGTAACACACGAACAGTATTTCTAGGGCTCAAAAATGTGCAGCATCAAATTAAGTTACATCACACATTTGGCCACTTCAAGCAACGTGAAGCGCATTTGCTGTTTTTAAGTCCTTGAAGCCTGACTAGCTAACGAGCAAAGGGAGCCGAAAGGAGGTCGTCCACCCCGTGCTGACCGCCAAATTGAAACGGCGCTTCTATGGCCCGGCACCGATGACCACTTCGCACGTTGAGGCCAGGGAATCACCTAGTACGATGTTCTTTCTTTAGTTCTTCACTGGCCCTGTCAGGAGCTCATTCCCCTAGCCTCTGCAACAATGAGGCGCCGCGCTTCGTAAAGAACCCAGGTCCGAACACCCGGCATTGAGTAACCACAACATCTAGAGCAAGGTGTTCTTACGCTACTCTCATGCGCACGCATTGAGAGAGTTTTAGGTGTCGCTGCAGAAGTCTCGTCAAGGAAACGAGGTAAGAATACCGTATAATTTTATTTTTTTTTGAAAAGCAATTCTTAGCAACGACAAGCAGCGTGTGCAGGGCTACAGAGGCTGGAAGAACCCTGTCCAGCTCGTTCTATTTACTGTACTTGTGCGCTGTTAAGAAATTTGGGTAGGAACGTAACGTTAATCTTATCGATTACCCTTTATACCAATTGTTCAATTACTTTCGCGGTGCAGTAATTGGTGAAGGTAATAAATTGCATTTTACAAAGAAGTATACTTGAAATTTTAATCAGCTACCTTTTTTATGTGCAACGTGTACAAGTCTGTTCGGCCTCTATATGTTTTGTGAATAAACAGCAAATAAGCAGACACTTCATAAATTACACGCTTCATATATAGTGTTATCAGGATTCCGGCGTTATCAACAAATCTTTAGTAGGGGGAATAAATCGGGATACCTTAAGGATAGTTTGGCACTCTGTGATGCCGTAGCATCTATTTAGAACTTTACATCTCCTTCTCCTTTCCCTCCAGAATCCTATAGATGCGTAAAATTTTGTTTCATTATCGTAATTTCGGGGCTGTTTTCAAAACTGTGCGCAACATGCAAAGTTAGTGGGGCTAGAGCGTGAAAAAACACGGTACCCCGGTGCAAACGCAGGGCAGACGTGGAGTACGGTCGAAAGGATATGCGTGGCGCTCAGACTCTGAAAAAAAAAAGAAAAAGAAACCGCCCAGTTCCACCATTTCTCAATCTTATAAAAACGTGAAACGAGAGGGCAGTTCCGGCGCGATGTATACCGTGCGTACGTATTCGCATAGCATGCGGGTCTCATTATACAGCTCGATGGAACCTGAATTCCGGGCTCCTATGCGGAAAGCCCGAGGGACCGCAATTTGTAAAGCGACAGACCTGACCCGGTTCACACGGCCCGACCTCTTAGCAACGAATCGTTCGCTATTGCGAACACTTTGTGCAAATGTTCCCGTTCTTTAGCCAGTCCTGATACGTAGCTTCGATGTTGAAGAGACTATACCGTACGCGGTTTTGTGTCTGAAATGATGACGATTAGCAAATATGAACGTCATATCCGGCGTCATCGACATTGTCACGACGTCATGACACAGAGCTAAATTTCGTGACGATATGCAGCAGTAAGGCTAAGTATGATAATGTCGCTCATTTAAAAAAAAAGTGAACAATAACACTACACGTTAACCTTCTGGATGCGTTCAAGGGTGGCAGCAACTGATATTGCAGGAACCAAGCGACCTGGTGTATCATGACGTCACGAAACATACACGTCGTGGCTAGCGAAAACGAAACTAGGTAAATATTTACGAAGTTTCTTCTTCGTAAGTGTTCTTTGCCACTGGCTCGCCGACTTCGTTGATAATGTTTCCAGCATCAGGAGTGGCTGTAATCAGATCTTACAAACAATTCTACCATAAGACGTTTTCTGCGAATACCGCGGCCCTGGCTCATAGAAACAAGTGTTGTAGTTTACCCAGTGTTATAGCATGGCTTTTCGGAGCTTCCTCTCACGGTGAAAATAGGTCGCTAAGCTATCGCAAACGTTATAACTTACTAACACAGCCTAACTTAACACTACTTTAAGGCCTATCCAGGCTCCTGTCGGCGATACGTTTCGCTGCCTCGCTGGCGTGCTCAGGAGATAAAAAAAAGATGAGATATGGAATCGCACGCCAACGTTGGATTCTTTTCGCAGCGCAGCACAAGGCGCCGGTTTCACGGGGGAGCGCAGCAGCAGGGCAGCTTTTATCGGCGCTGCCTTTGCGAGAGAAATAAGCCGCGGAAAAGGTCAGGCGGTGCCGAGGAGGCAGGCGGCTTTCTTTTCCAGTCGGCGATGAATTGCGGAGCGAACCCGAAGACGAGTGGGCAGTGCAGAAGCCCGCCTCGTTATTCAAACGAGGAGCTCCCCTGTCGTTACCGTCGCTCGCGAGAAAAGGCCGTGTGCACCTGTGCGCCTCGAGCAATGATCAAAGTAGCCGCGAATCTTCACTCCTCTGTTTTACGGCGGAGCTGTTGGGCCTCTAGTTGGTTGGGATTTTTTCGTGTCCACGTGCGCGGTGCTCAAATAAGAACAAACGGCAGCTGTAAGGCTTTGTGTTTGAGTTTCCGTGTAACATAATTATAGTTTTTTTTCGTACATTCGAATTCAAGTCCGACGCTACCATGTCTGCAGGTTATGTGCAAGTCGTACTTCCCGAATTTGATCAGGAGTTTTTCTTTGTGAAACTCATCTAGTTCAATAACGCTGATTGTGCTAGGCGGAGGGCCTACCAGAATGAGAACGTATGCTGTGCTAACGGTACGCGATCACTGAAAAGTTCAGTGATCACGTACAGTGTCGATCACACTTGTCTAGAGTGGCCCGAAGGCTGCTCCGCACTGCGCCTGCGACGCCTAGCGACAAGCACGGGGTTCGAGATGTGTTGGCCGATAGCGCCAGGCGCGTGGACGCTGCGGCATTCGCGGGCGGCCAAGATACAGGCCTGCGTGATTTGCGGGTCGCGAGCACCGGCTTTTTATCACTGGACGAGCACTGCCAGCTGAGCTGCGAGCGTGACACGGCTAAAATGCTGCGGCCCGTATCTTCGCTGCCCGCGAATGCCGCAGCGTCCACGCGCGTGGCGCTATCGGCCAACACATCTCGAACCCAGGGCTTGTCGCTAGGCGTCGCAGGCGCAGTGCGGAGCAGCCTTCGGGCCACTCTAGACAAGTGTGATCGACACTGTACGCGATCACTGAAAAGTTCCTCAAGTGCTCCATGACGCAGGATGAATCGACGAAGCAGCAAGGAGGCAACATCGCGCGCTGTAGCTGCTAGGAGGGCGGCAGTTTCGGTGCATCACGTGAGGTAGTCAACTGCCACAATGGCCCAGAGGTTTCCAGCCGATGTCAAGGGAAGGGTCCCAAACAGATTAATGCCGACGCGCCCAAACGGCCGGGTAGGGTTAGGTAAAGGTTGCAGACCGGCTGGTGAGATGGGGGTGGATATTTCCGGCGCTGATAATCGGTGCAAGAGCGAGCGAACTTCTGAACGCAGCTGTACACCCCTCACCAGCAGTACCGCTGTCGAAGGCGCCGGTAAGTTTTGAAAACTCCCGAATGTACACGCTGTGGCTCGGCATGGAAAGCTACGCATATGCTGGAACGGAGAGTGCGAGGTACTACCAATGATCACTGGCGCCCATCGGGGTTATCATTTCGTCGGTGAAGCAGGTTGTCGCGAATGGCGAAATGGTGAACTTGACCCATTAGAAAACGCTGGAGAGGATGGCTCACCACAGTGTTGCTCTTCTTCGCTACAAGTTGAAGTTCTCAACCAAGCCTACTTTGCCGAATGCTTGCCTTTGATAGCTACGCACTGCGGTGACGTCCTTATTAGTATGAAGCGTAAGTCTTCATGCTTCGGCCTCGTCAACAGATCGACTAGGCAATAAACGCCTTGCGTGGAACAAGGTAGGCAGAGAAAAAACAACTGAACAGATGCAGACGAAACAAACGAGCGTAACAAGAAGCAGACAGAGACGCCAACATTACAGCGCGTGCATTCATAAATGTGAGGTACGCGTCAATGGCAGACGCGTATAACGCTGCCACTTCATCCGCAAAAGCTCAGCAAGTGTTATTAGTAAACGGAAAAGCAGAACACCGCGGAAGCGATCGAAGTTGGGTGTCAAGTTCGCCCCGGCGAACTGCCCGCTGGCTTTTCCCCATCCCGAGCCGATGCCCGACAAAGGAACAGCGGGACGCGTAGCTAGAGCGCGTAGCCAACATCACCTCAAGGGAAGCCGATGTCCCTAGGACAAAAGAGAAAAAAGGGAGAGCCGCAAACGCACACGTCCGGAAGTACGCTACAGTCAGCGCGTATCGGTCCGGCTTGGCGGGAAGGGTAGCTGACGGAGGCGAGGGACGGACAACAACCCCCGGGGAAACGGGATATCGGGAAAGGACGGAAGGAAGCGAAGGACGGTGGGGAAAGTCGGGCAGGAAGCGTCGTGACACCCGCAGGGGTCGGGAAGTATCGGGAAGAGTGGTGTTGCGAGTGAGGACTCCGCGGCGTCGTCTTCCTCTTCACGGGCGTATCATCGAGCTCCGTGGCCCCCTGCTAACCCACAGGGGGGCGTGCATCGCCCGACGACTTGTTATTATACACGGCGTCTTCTGATAGTAGGAAGGGGCGTCTTGGGGGCAGTTCTTAGCGGCTGGGAGTGTGATGGGGGTATTTTTGGGGTGCTGCGCGATCACTATTGTCCGCACCACTGCGAATAAGCCTGGCCGAGTATCCCGCGCGACACTCGTCGCGGTGAGGAATGGGTGGGCAATTCCCCCAGCCCATTTCGCGGAGCGCCGTAGCCGCGGTATACATTTAGGGAGACTTCTTGCGAGCGGCACTAGTATGAAGGGGTCCTAGGCACATTTATAGTGGCAGACAGTGAAGAAAGTGCGCGCGCTGTCTGGTGTTGGGGAAGTGTAAAGAGCACGTCAGGGAGCTGGTGGCCACTGCACCCCGCGCTTTAGTGCTATACGCCACAATCTGCAGCTAGGAACGATCGCTCTTGCAGCGTTTACTCGCTGCAGGGTGCGAGTTAGGGGAGGCAGGCAGCTTGCGCCTCCTCTTTGACTGCAACACGCCGACACGCAAGCGTGTTGACTTACGCGAGACGACGCGGACAGTGGATCACCCTTGTTACGGTCGTGTCGCGCTTCCGTTCCTCGCGCTCCGCATCTTCTCTGACGTCACAAACCCGGAAAATGGGAATGCAACGCGAACTCGGTCGGCAGTGAAAATGACAGCTTCCTCTGACCGCTTGTTAGGCGACGAGTTACGAGTTTCAGCGTCCCTTCAAAACCGCGGGAAAAAAACGCGGGATTCGCACTTCGGCAGGACGCGTAGATGCTATAGCGCTTGCCCCACCCACCGCTTGCCCCACCCACGCCACTGTATAGCGGCGTTATTGAGGCCAAAGAGACGACGAGAGGCACGTTTTCAAGTGGAACCGGACACGAAAGGCTGTCCAGGATCGCATAAATATAACTGCGCATATGAAGTCACTGGAACGGGGATATGACAAGGACTCCAGTCGTGGTGCCCACGCAGCACTGATATAGATGCCAATGTGAGACCAATACTATTTATTTATTTATTTATTTATTTATTTATTTATTTATTTATTTATTTATTTATTTAATTGCAGTGCAGACTATGGTCTGCACTGGTCAATAACAGATCAATAAGGTCCTACATTAGGCCTATATCGGCCCGAATTTCGTGCCGCCAGTGACGGCTTGTCATCGTTCATCGTCGACGTCGCAGTCTCGTTTTATCGCACCATCATCATTGCATCGATGTCGCAGCTGTGCCGACGCTGTCGTGACTACGTCATTACCCTTTCATCGCCGAGCGAAATGCCGCTGTTCAGAAATGCACTTAAAGAGTTTTTCTTCAGTTCCATTTAGAAAATTGTGTTCTTCTTAATGTAATTAAACATAAACACAGTAGTCGCTGTTTTTAGTAAGAGATATCCCCTTTTGGCTTGCTGGATAACATAGAATTAAATAACCATAAATTCACGCATTAAGCAATTCCTAGCGGATACATTAAAATAAGCAGTAACACCAACCGTAAGGTCCCTATAAAAAATTCAGAAGTTCTCGTAGTAACAACGTCTGTGAAATATGTTAGACAGTAAATATGTGAGATAGACAGGCAGGTGCCTAAACAATCGCTTAAGAGAGCACTACAGCAACGCTCATAACACTGTTCAAGGCCACTTGGGCATCCATTGCCGGGACTGCGGCTGCATCGGCGGCGCCCTCCTCTTTGGAGATACGGAAGCTTCAGCGAGACACAGCTCACGCGCGAAGTTATAAAAGCAGATTTCGTCAGAAAACTGGGTATACTTTGTGCGTCAGTGCCACCTCCACCGCGCTCACACCTAGGGAAGTCGTGCATCTCAACAGATAAAAATAGTAACGCGCGTTTTTTTTTTCTCTCACGTGACCCTGTTCTTGGTACAGTGACTTGCTGATAAAACACCCCTTGTGACCGCCTTTCATTTTCTGCACACACACCCTCTTTCTTGTATGTATACAAACACAATGTGGCACCGCAATAAAATATTGTTGGAAGTCAGCGCAGTGTTTGTCGTATCTCGCAGTCCTCGTCTTTCGCGCTGTACGCAGTTTTTACCATGAACTACCAACCAGCCCGAGCAACCACCCAGGTTCAAATGAGTGACCTTATCTGTGAAACAGGAAACGTACGTTATCTAATGAAAAGCACGAGAGTACACAAACGGATCGAGTCTCCGTTTGATTAACCGGACGATGGATAAAACCACCGCAACTTTTTTTTTTCACATCACGGAAAGAGAGAGACAAAAGGGAAGGAAAGACAGGGAGGTTAGCCAGTGTAAATACCAGCTGGCTGCCCTGTGCTGGGGAAAGGAGTAAAGGGAATAAAAGGAGAAGGAAGAGAGAAAAAAGAACAAGAAACATCACGGAAAGCCCTACTTTGCGGTGAACGGGGAAAAGAGGGGAGATGGGAAGATGCGGCGGCGTGGCCTTAGCGGTGGTAGCGCGACTCCATCACCGTATAATAGCGTTTTAAAGTGCGTTTGAGCTGGCCGTTTCATTTATTTCCTTCACATAGACACTTTTCTTTTTCGCCTTCCCACCGGACCAGCCCGGACAGTCCCGATTCATTTCGACCGACTTCCGGACGGGCAAACTTTGATAACCGCGACTTCCGCTGGAGATGAGAGGCGGACGGAAGCTGGCACTTCAGGGGCACTATACCGGTGACCCCCCCCCCCCCCTCCTCGCCGCCAACGACGCGGCGAGAGTGCTGGGTGATAGAGAGCGCCATTTTCGCCGCAAGCGATCTGCACTCTGCAGATGGCTTACCGGGACTTTATAAAAGGAAGCACGCTGAAATGAGTCGAGTACAGCCATCTGTAAGCGACCTAAAAGGTCACCTTAACTTTTAAAGACATTTTCATCTCCCCGAATGTAGCGCACGTAGTAAAGTCCAATCCGGCCTGTGAGTCGCCTTAAATAACACGCCCATTCAGTACCAGTTTCATACAAAAATTATGGGGTTTTACGTGCCAAAACCACTTTCTGATTATGAGGCACGCCGTAGTGGAGGACTCCGCAAATTTCGACCACCTGGGGTTCTTTAACGTGCACCTAAATCTAAGCACACGGGTGTTTTCGCATTTCGCCCCCATCGAAATGCGGCCGCCGTGGCCGGGATTCGATCCCGCGACCTCGTGCTCAGCAGCCCAACACCATAGCCACTGAGCCACCAAGGCGGGTCAGTTTCATACACCATACGTTATTAAAACAAGCTCATGCTCTCCCATTCCATAATCCTGTGTGGTCAGGTGGGCTTATATAAGGATATACAAGTTTCTTAAGCAATATCCTATTGTATCATATAGAATTATGAATACATGACATAAGGGGCTGGGTTTTTCTTTTATATGGTATAGTAGTATGTGGTTTTTTGTTTAAATAAACAAAACAAGTAAATAACTGCCTAGTGCAGTCCTCTGACATCTTAACGGCCGTCAGCATTGGGAGAGAGTGGGGGTAGGAGAGCAAAACAACAGGGAGAGAGGATAGCAAAGAAGACTTGGAGTATAAATAACTAAACGTGAATGGTTCCCTCTATTACTACATCCTCTCTGCTCCATCGTCATCGACGATTATGACAAAGCAGAGATAGAGTATCATGATAGAGTATCATTAAATGCGATTACGATGATACTATATCGTTATCATCATCGCCAGCCTATATGACGTACACCTGCCCGACGACGGCCACTTCCGAAGACCTGTAACTGCACTACAGATTCTGCGCCATCCTAAACTCTGTCGTATATGCTTGCTGACTGAAACGACGCTAACAAGCAACGACGATAACAACACAGAAAGGCTCCCTTGCCATAAATAACACGCTTATCGGGCGCGAGTGGCCTGACGTAAACTGCGTGCCGTGTGCACATGCATTATCAAACGCAGGGCGCCGACATGTATCGCATGCTTTGCGGCTTCATGATCTAATGCCCGAAGACCGAATTCACAAATTCTATTGTTCGCAAGTGTTTTGATTGTAATTTCTTTAAGCTTTCTGCAGGAGGCCCACTTAAAACCCAGAGACTTGGGACCTCCTCCTGTATATTTTGTTGTTGTCTATTTATATGTGTGAATGAATGAAATTCACCTCCTTCTTCTTCTTCTGCTTCTTCTTCTGCTTCTTCTTCTGCTACCTCTTCTTCCTCTGCTACCTCTTCTTCCCCTTCTTCCTCTTCTTCCTCTGCTCCCTCTGCTCCCTCTTCTTCCTCTGCTTCCTCTGCTTCCTCTGCTTCCTCGTCTCCTTCCTCATCTCCTTCCTCATCGCCTTCCTCATCTCCTTCCTCATATCCTTCCTCTTCTCCTTCCTCTTCTCCTTCCTCTTCTCCTTCCTCTTCTCCTTCTTCTTCTTCTTCTTCTTCTTCTTCTTCTTCTTCTTCTTCTTCTTCTTCTTCTTCTTCTTCTTCTTCTTCTTCTGACGTATCTTCGCGAATACCGGCTCTCGTCTGTATTCTTCTTCGGTCCTCGACTGTGTTTCCTCTCCCTCAGAATCCCTTGTGCTGCGGCGGTCAGGAGACGAGAGCCGGACATGTCGATAGCCTCTACGCTGTCGACTACGCACTCTGTCTTATAACCTTAACCGTATAGGCTTGTCGTCTGCCTCGGTTTGCTCTCCAATACACGCTGCTCGCTTCGTCTCACTGGACAAGACACAGAGTCCCATCGGTTCTCTGTTCAAGCAATACTAAAGCCATAGGACGAAACTCATGACTTCCGTATATTATCACCGTCGTCTGCCATCTCAAGGCAGCTTGCGTGATGAGGCGTGACAATTGCGCCTCGAACGATCTGCCAGAAAAAAAGAAAGGAGAAAAGAAAGGGGGCCAGGGAGCTACGAGATAGAGTGTTATACGGCGCCCCCAAGGGATATCGACTTGTCCGTGCCGTGTCCTCTGATTGCCGTTCTCACAAAAGGGAGGCGCCAGAGTAATATTCCTCGGCCTCAGCCACCCTGCCGATACGCAGTGTGGCTTATGGTGCAGGAGGGCATCGACAGTCCTGTACTCGTAGAAGCTGCATTGGGAAGACACGGTGGAATCGGGTTCTCTCGTCCGGGAACAGCATAAGTGCCACAACTACTTGATAATCTACGGAGCAGGCGGAAACGCTCGACCGAGTCGGGTCTGTGTATATACATCACGCTATAATCGAACCGTCATAATGTATGAGCCGAATAAGGCGAGGAAAGAACACGGCGCGCGATATCCGACGAATTATTCCCACTCGAACCTTACTGGGCCTGTATTAATTACTCAACTCTGTGTTTCTTCTATACGTGCCTTACAACGGACCACGAATCGGTGATTCAGTTTTTTCTCCTGATGACTCAGATTTCTACACGCGTGGAAAATGCAACGTCAAAGAAATAAAGCAGTTGTTCGAACCCATACCTCTTGATGCCACCAAGCAAAGACACATAGAAAGCTAAAAAGCGAAGAAAATTGATACGTCCCCTCCCGCTGACCATTCTGGCACCATTCCTAGCAAATCAGTAGCAGAGCAAGGTGTCGTCAACGGCTCCTCAATCTATGCGTCCACGTCACTTAGGACGCTTATAAAAGAGCGATTTCTTTGTTCTTTTGACTTCTTTGATTTCCGACCCCTGCTCAACTGGTAACGTGTCAGAAAACAGACTGCAATGCACGCAAACGCGAAACAAAAGATCCGCACCGTCCCACTCATGCTTTTTCATGGGACAGTGTACCGGGGGGGTGGGAGGAGGGGAGGGGAGGGGGGCGCCATGAGTGAACGTCGGTGCTTTTAGCGTGAAGTGACGCCAAGCGTCTATCGGAGCAATGTTTCGTACATAATTAGCACTTACAGTGCCGCGATAAAGTGAAAAAAAGAATAGTAAACAAGAAACGTGGCCAGAGGAAAGCAAGCGAGCAAACAAGTAAGCAAACAAACAAACAAAAAGAACCTCTTGAAACCCCTGGCTGGCCCGCCGAACGAGCGCGCGGCCGCTCATCCGTACGGCGTCGAGCAAGTGCTGTCCATTGCCCGTGGTGACAAGTCCGGCGATAAGCGCCAGTCCGCGAGTCTCTTCGGAGGAATAAGTGACGCCACACTCTCCGCATTCTGGTGTCGCAGTGCAATTACCGACGGGCAGCGAAGGGAATAAAATAAGGAACAAAGGAAAGAACGGTGCCAAGGGGGAAAAAACGAAAACCGGCCGACAAGCAGCTGGGACTTCTTTCAAGACTTTGTTTTTGCCCTCCCACCCAGAATAAACGAGACAGTGAAAAGAAAGAAGCTTCAAATCGTTGTTGGAAGGAGGAGGAACCAAGTGACACGGAAAGACAAGCTAGAAGGCGACGTAGCTCCCTGGGGAAGAGAGAAAACGGGATAAAGGGAAGAAATGGGGAGGAAGGGAATACGAGGAGTTGCGAAAGTGGGGGAGGGGGAGGAGGGGGAGATGACCGCCGGAGAGATTACGCCACTGGAGCGCGAACTGTCTTGTCTTGACTCGGGCTTTTGTTTGGATCTGTTTTCCTGTCGTCTGTGACGCGTGTTACACCCGGGGACTGGCTTGTGGGGATAAAAAAAAGAAGGGGGGGGGGGGCGAGAGGGCGTGCGTGGGTAGCAATGAAGACGCCATGTGTGCTCGACCGCGCGTTATGGGAACACTGGCCGCTACCGTCTTAGGATCCCCGGTTGCTTTCGCATCTCTTTTACTTTGTCGTCGTTGTGCACTGCGTCGTTTTGCTGAGGTTCACTGGTTTTTCGGCAGCGCCCAGTGCACCCTGTACATGCGGCGTTTATCTTTAAAAGCGTGCAGCAAGGAAAAGGCTGTAGTGGGGCCTAATGAAGAAAAGGCGTGCATTCACGAAGTCGTTCAGCACGTGGGTCGTAGGTTTTGTTGAATGTTACGTTTTGAGATAAGGTGGGGCGGGGCCGGGACCCGAGGTGCTTACGAAATTCTCGCTCGTAAGTGCTCTTTGTCGTAGGCCTGTCGTCTTGGTTAATAATACGTCCAGCATAAGGAGTGTCTGTAATTCGCTCCTAGGAGCAATTGTTGCCTGATAACTTTTTTGCAACCGCTGCGGTGACCCCGTAGCTATAGCGTGGCGCGGCCGAGTCAGGACGTAGGTTCGATTCAGGTCGTGGCGGGTGCATTTGGACAGGGTGCGAAGTGTAGCGAAATTTGGCTGCAGGTTAAAGAATCCTAAGCGCTCGAAATTAATCCGGAGCCATGCCCGATACGCAGCCCATCATAATGAAGTCGTAGTTTGTGGCACGTAAAAATACCTCAAAAATTTGAATTGATGTGGGAGCTTTCTGTGGATATGGGGAACTCGTGCGTAAGCTTTAGCGAGTATAAAGTTACTTTGTCCCTTGAGTATGGGCCCGACATGTCACAGCGCATTATGATGGGAGCGTGCCGAAAGTGCAAGCCGACAAGGCTTGGAAAAAAAGGAAAAGAAAGATAACTGGGCCCTCGTAAGGAGAGAAACATTTGCGCAGTTTATGAAACCCGACCGCCTTAAACTTTCGAATACTGACACGTGGCAAATATCGTCGGGATTATGTGGAATGGCGGGGTTGTTTACGAGATCCAGGGTTATAACTGGCTATCTCGCATTTTTTTTTTTAATTGTGAGCGCCCTAACTTCGAAGCGTTACACAAATAATAGAAACAAGTATACGCAGGTTCTATAAAACTGTGCCTGTCTGTTCCTTCGTGTTGTGCTTTCAAGTCAGCGAGCTCTCAAAGTTAACTCGAACCAACTAGTGCCACGCTCTGCTGTCTCGAATATTTGAGCCGCCAAAACGAACATGAATATATATAGAAATATTAGGGGAGAAAAAAGCGAGGCTGCGAAGGAAGAAATGGTTAAACATTTATTTCGTTTAGCGAACAGACGCAAGAATAATAAGTCTTTGGAGCACGCTTTCTTTTTCTTTTTTATGTCGTGTGCGTGTTTGCTTGATTGCGTGTGTGTGAAACGCATCTGCTGCTGACTGGTTAATACTTTTTATATGCGAGAAAAAGTTTGCATTAAAAAAAAGGAAACAGACGACTCAACTCAGTCAGGCTTGACGTTTTTTCTTACTCTCTTTCTTTCTTTCCTTCTTTATTTCTTTCTTTCTTTCTTTCTTTCTTTCTTTTTCGCACGGTGCGTTCTTGTTGAAATTCGTTGAAATCGTTTACGTCCTCCGAAGATACCAGAGCAGCGGTGTTTGGACACGGCATCCGAAATGAAAATCCTTGCCATCCCTTTGATGCGCTCACAACCGACGTCTTTCTGCCAGGTAAACACAAATCGAGTCTCGTAAGTACGATTCATCAGTCTAAAGTAACTCCGCGTTGTTCTTTGATGTCCGTTAGCTGTCATGCGCCAAAGCTTCATTCTAAAATTTTAAAAAATGAACACTGCTGAAAAAGACTGCTCAAGATAAAATATAGTTACAGCACTGCCAAAGCAGTACTGCGTTATCTGTCGGGCACTATGCGAAATTCAGTTCGACTGCGCGTGTAATATCGACGCTGGCACGGTTCTCTGAACTTCTTCGACCACACTTCGAAACCGTTTTGCGTTTCCGGAAAACAAAGGGAAGAAAAGATCACAACCCTAGAAGCCCAGGAAAGAGGACCCATGAAATGTTGGTCTAACAACGTTGGGCCACGTAGGCATTGCTATGGATAATGTTGGCCTTACGTTGCACATGCATTGTCATCATTTCACGTGCTAGTTAGTCATCTAGAGCGCTCGTACACGGCTCTTGACCGTCGACTTTTTCAAAAGTCACAAGTCACGGTGTCAGTCACGGGATTTATGGCAGGTGTGGCTATCTGGCGAAAGAATACTCTCAAAACGCGCGGCTAGGACGGAGCTAGGAATAATTAACGGCGTGTAATCAAGAACAGAAAAGCAGGGAAATAGTTTTTTTTTCATTTCTAGCAGTAAAGACTGCAATGGAATAAAACAAAAAAATTATTTACGAAGTGACGGTTACATAGTTTCGTTTTTGTAAATAAGAAGAAACATTTAAAAATGAACTGTGGCATGCTCTGAAATTCTACGCTTCTAGCTGGATTCCTCTAGGGGCATAGATTATTTTCACGTGAAATCAAAATACATAGCTAATTACCAAAATTTCACTAATTACCTGTTAAACCAGTTTTTTTTAGGTCACGTTTTCTAATTTACAAATTGCAACATGTGAGTTTGCAAAGCATATTCACTTGGAAAGAATTCTGAAGATGACGCTAGTTTTGATATATGGGTTCCCAAAATGCGCGACGGAATGGTTTCACTTTTCAGTTCCTGTTTTTCTTCCATTCAAGAAAGAGCACCATTGTTTTAAAGTGGAACAACAATGCGTTTTCACCGCTATTGCTTGACGGTGCCTATTTGCATGGGTTTCCTTTGTAGCTTCATGCTGAACTCGGGTGGACGAAAGTTTTTTTTTTTTTCACCTTTCAAGATTGCAACATGCACCCAAAAAGGAATTAATTGAAAAGCCGAAAAGCGAAATTGTGGTAACTTATAAACAATGCGTTTCGATTTCTTGCAGAAGTAATGTCTGCCTCTTCGAGCAAACGTCCAGCTCAAGGAGTAGGTTTGTGCTATGCTCTCCACACAGCGATGTGTTTTAAAAATTCTGTTTCCTCTTAAAAAAGGCACCTGTTTACCTTAAGGAAGGCACATGCTGCTAATGGAACGGTCTTCAAGGACACAACCTAGCTGCCTAGGGCGGGTTTTACCCGTGAGGACCATCCAGATTTTCTGGATAAACAGATTGATTGATTGATTGATTGATTGATTGATTGATTGATTGATTGATTGATTGATTGATTGGTTGATTGATTGATTGATTGACACAGGATGACCATCCCGTCCAAAACGGGCTTCCCGGCCTCACGCCCAAGCACGCGCGCCTGCGATCACGTGAGCGCGTTCGCAAGCGGGTGAGGAGGAATGGGAAAAGAGCGCGACCTCCTCGAACCCGGGCGGTGACGTCATAGGCTGTGACGACACCGCGACGCCTTTTGTTACGCAAAAAAAACTAGTACTCCCTAAACCTAACTGCAAATTTTTCCGCGCCGCCGAAGACAAACCGCCTTCTCTCCTATGTCGAAAGATCACAGCGGGGGATCTCTGAACGAAGCACGTTTAAAAGGAAAAAAAAAAGAAACGAGTTATGTGACTCGCGGTCGTATGAAATGCCGAGATTACGAAAGCCACGAATCCACTTTCTTCGGACACGTTTTTTTTTTTTTACTTTTTCTCGGGGACTTCAGTGCAGGTTCCCCGTTGTGAAATGCGAACCACTCGCGGACAGCCGTTGGTAGTGTGGCGCAAGTGTGAGAAGTTTAAGAGCGAACGAGATAGTTTTCTTTTTTTTTAACTGCGCGCAATACCATGCGGGTGGCATCGAGCGGTAGAGGCTGGTCCGGACTTCGATCCCGTGCCCTATAACGTCCGCGGAGAGGAACGCCCTAAACGAGATGTCCCCGTATAGAAAGAGAAAAAAAAAAGCGAAACGCTGCAACGGCACCAAAGTTCGTAACCGGCACATTTCCCGCGCGGCTCGTATCGGCTGCACTGCCAAGCTACAATCGTCGCCTCTCAGCAACCGCATGTCGAACTCATTCTCTTTCGTCGAGTTCGCTTTCTTGCTCTTACTGTCACAATGTGTTAGCCTTTTTCTTTTTTTTTTCAAGAGGGGCAATCTTCACGACACACGTCTTCTCCTCGACGCTGACATGCCCCTCGTGGGGGCAATGTGACTAACTATAAGGAAAGTTCGAGATGTCATCGATTAGCATTCTTCTGCTTTACGGTTTCGTCGGCGTGTCGCTTGAGGAATGCTCTTAGTCGACGCTTTCTATTGCAGTGTCCGGCACATATCTTAACCCGGAGTAAAGATCGAAGGTGATTACGTCTGGACAGGGGCGCCTGGAAGGCCTTTTGGCTCGCCTTTAAAAAAAGGCGCCGACTCTGGTGTCGAGCGTGCCAACAGCTTTCTTTTTTTTTTGCCTGTTGTATTTAAGTGCTTAATGTGTTATACATCCTGTTCCTACGACAATCTTTCACATAGAGCAAAGAGAGAGAAAATCTCATCAGTACTACACAACTCGTTACGGCTCATGTAATACAATCAGCGGACTTCAGGGATTCCTCGGAGTCTATACTCATTAGCCCTTTAACTGGCAAGATAAAAGAACAGGGCCTGCAATTTTTGTATTGCTTTATTTGTTATTTACGAAACACAAAGTTTAGCTACCCGTTAACGTTTAACGGCTAGCTCAACAGCTCAACTTGCCGTAGAAGACTGGTGTTTCTTTTCTTTAATTGCTTATGAAAGCCAGCAGAACTTTGATTTTCATATCTATGCTAGTGACGAAAAGGAACGCAAACTTTTTTTGTACACTTCAAAACACAGCAACACATTGCACTTTAAGCGCTTGAACCTAGACTTACCTCTATGTATTAAAGACCGTAGCGGCCTCTGCTGAACGCAGGCAAGAAAGACACTGACCGGTTGCTTTCCTGCCGCAACTATAGGCAACCAGCCAGAACACATCTAGGCATAAGCGATTAGAAAATTTGTCTGTGTTCCATGTTCTACATTATATTTTTCATAGAGATGTCACCTCATTTGTCACGCTCCATGCCTTGGCGTCAGCCACGGGCATCAACACAAAACTTTAGCTATCTGATGTCGCCGAAGGAGCGTCAATTTACTTAGCCTGCGGGAATGTCTATTACGCCTCGGAGTAGATCTGCCAACGAGGACAACCGAAGGACATTTTTTCGCTGCTTGCTGATTGCCTCGACGTTATAAAAATCCACATTTCGATCCGCCGCATTATCGCCATTCGAATGGAGGTACGAGTGACTCGGGAACAGCGGGATTTTTCGAGGTGCGCCTCGCTGCCCTCCCAATGTATACCGCAGAATAGCATTTTCATCGCAGCTATAGGTAAGGCATCATTATCAGAGTTGCTACAGGAGCTCGCCAACCGACGTTTTCACGGCAAAGTGCGCGTGTGTCAGCTATGCAACAGGCTATTTTCATTTCGCAGAATACGTTATTTAAAATGTGTGATGGATACGCTCTATTTCGTGTGACTGTACTATTCACCACACAACGTTTGCCTGGAATTCACTAGGTGCCATGACAGGCATAAAAGGAAGCCCGTTACTGGACGTTGCAGGTACGGTGTTCGTGCGGCTGCGGTCCCGTAGGATGTCCCTGTAAGTTCTTATTAGAGATTGGATTGCGCAACATTTTGACGAGATACACAGAAGAGAAACACGGCACAGAGCGATCAAAAAACCTTGGCAGATCTGCCATTTCTTTTTCGACAGTGTAAGTTTCAACCAAGTCTGAGCAAACTTCTTTTTTCTCCTGTTTCTTTCATTTGCGGGACAGGTTGCAAGACATCCGCAGTGAAAAAGAAAAATTGAACTGAAAAAAAAATGAAACCTACGGAATGGGACGTTGTTGCACCTTCCGCCCGGACAGCTAATCCAGCGTCTCGGTGCAGCCCCTAAATGACACAAAGGCCCGCAGTCCCACCGGTGGTAAGGTCAGACCCTAGCGAGAGCTGTCCAGCATGCTCGTGCGAGCATGCTGCACAATGCGCCCCAGGTTGGGGCGACGGCGTCGCAGACTCCGCTAGGTTTGAACCCACCTCCTCCCTGCATTCATGGTACCGCATTCGTACTATACCGCACGTCCATGAAACCGGTGATTACTTTAGGGTTAAGCGTGGCTCATGTATTTTCAAAAGACTGCAGGTCCCATTCGCCGTGGGAGTCCGTTTAGACGAAGCTCTCGTTCGCGTTTGATAACAACGGTGTTCGTGACTAACGACCATATGTAGCTACGGAGCACACGACCGAGCAGGCTACATTTTCACCGGAAGACTCCTAGCTCCAGATAAAGCAGATAAAGTTGCGGCGCTCGAACATGTGGATCCCATGCATGATGACGAAGGAAAAAAAGTTGACAGTCACTTTGGCATACACTAAAATATGTGAAGGCGAGTGTGAAGTGTAAAACGTGTGAAGGCCTACGCGCCCCCAGAACATTCAGTACATTACTTAACATTTACATTCGAATGCGTTCACACTTCCTATTACTTGTTTCCTCCTACCAAAGGTCATGAGTTCGGTTGCCTTAATTAACTTTGCCCTAATTAACACCAAATGTGAGCACCACGAGCGCTAGGAAGAGAACGACGATTCCTGGAGATTTTGTCACGGAAGATATATATATATATATATATATATATATATATATATATATATATATATATATATATATATATAAAGGTAAATATCAAGGAGCAGCATAAGATTTCCATTGATCTTGTTTCGTTAATGAGCTTTTTTAGGCCAACGATATTCTTAACATGCCAGTTAAGTGGTTAGAGAGCTTTACACTAGAGGCCGCATGGGGCTCGCGTAAGCAAGAGCGGAAGAACCACTAAAGTCTTGCTAAAGGATCGCTAAACACCGCTAAAGGATCGGAGTCAATAGCGATTAAGGCAGAAGCCAGTTCTGCATGTCGTTGTCCTTAACAATTGTACCATCGCATTAGTCAAACACTGCTGCGATGGCTAATGTTGTCGGCATTAAGCTATCTTAGTTACGTATCTATACGATGCAATAAGTACTTGACCCTCTTCTTCTTTTTTCTTTTTTGCTGTTCCGCAAGACATATCACAGGGGGAAACGAAATTTGGCCTGAATGCTAATTAGATTTTCCCTTTAAGCTTTCCCTGCCAGTACAATTACAGACAACACCCGCAAATTCTACATCGAGGTAAAAGACGGCTAGTCATTCGATGCAGAACCGTAATATATATGTGTGCGGTTTTAAGACAGGACCATAACATTAGAAGAGCGCGCACTTTGATGTTGATAAATACGCTTACTGGTCAAAATAAACAACTGTTTAGCCACTTATTTCTTAGCATAAGATTCAGTATTTAGGACACTTCAAGGCGGAATACTGATGCGACTGGCATTCACCAAGCAACTACACGCCGTTTCTCTCTCCTACGTTCCGGTCTGTACAGTGTACGAATCCCGAAGCTAGAAACAAAGCGAAAAGAAGTTCATGACCCACTTTCGGAAACTAAGCCTGGTCTATCAACTGATACGATCGCTAAACATTTACGAATTCAGTACTGATGCTTCTTTACCTTATCGTTTCATAAAATCAGAGCGTCAACACCGGTCAAAACGATTTCTGTTCTCCCGCCTTCCAATTCGCTGACCGAAGATCAATCATACATTTATGGTACTCCGTCTGCCTATCGCGTTCAAGGCTTCGACGCCGACATCACGAAGCCGCCGACACAGTTCATCACAGAGCCAAAATCCAATTCTCGGTTGGAAGAAGTCGCTTTTTCTGTTCGATCGATGTCTCCTACCAAGGAAGCATTGCAATCAGAACCGTGATCATGCAAGATGCCCGCAGCCTGAGCCGTGAACGCTTGATAAAGAGAAATATTTTTAAAAAATGAGAGAGAGAGAGAGAGAGAGAGAGAGAGAGAGAAAGGAAACGCAGGGAAGTCGAAATACCCGCATCTGCTACGCTAACATTGGACAGGCTGAGGGGACGGAGGCAGGGGCATAGGGACACGAATGACGAATATCAAGCCATAAGCTATTGAAGCGACAAGATGGCGAGAAGGCCCAGTTGGTTAAAGTTCATGTTGAACAGATCTTGAAGTGCACTGGCTCGCAGACAAGTGGGAGAGAGAGAGAGAAAGCAAGGACAGGAAAGGCAGGGAAGTCAACCAGACGAGCGCCCTGTTTGGTACCCTACACTGGGAGTGGGGGAAAGGGGAATAAAAAGAGGAAAAGAAGGAGAGAGTGGACAAAAAAGTTACAGAAAGCCGTCAGGACAGAGCTTCACTCACAAGTGAATTTTTTTTTTATGGAACACAAAGAGTATATAGGTGGTTACATAGCTTTCTTGCGCATGCGCAGTAGGGCATAGATACAGGTTTACTCAACAAACCAATCCCTGTCATAGTAGGGAGTCCGACTACCTTAATAATTAGCATTTGTCGGCGTTTTCTTTCTTTCTTTTTTTGTATTGTAAGGCATTATTAAAGCGAAAATCAGACATCCACCCGTTCGTAGCAGTTGCTACACAGGAAACCCATACGGATTCCTCGAAAGAAAAGCCTCACTGAAGAAAAATTCGTCCTGGTCCGGGACTCGAACCCGGGACCACCGCCTTTCCGGGGCAGCCGCTCTACCATCGGAGCTAACCAGGCGGCTAGCAGATGGCAGGGTGAAGTCGAATTTGTCAACAGCACGAAGCAAAGAAAGGTGCTTCACGTAGTAGTTCTGCGGAAACCCGCAAGGTGGAGAGAAGTGATTATTAAAGGGAAAAATCATACGGTTGGATGTCTGATTTCTCTCCACTTCTCTCCACCTGCAAGGTGGAGAGAAGTGGACTGAGAAGTGGAGAAGTGGAGAGAAGAACGACTCGGAGGGGCGTAGAAAGAGCTTCGAGTAGAGTGTCGTCCGAGAACGCGGCCCGGGAGTCAAACCTCGTTCCACACGACGTCGCTTTAAGGGCGCGAGTACATTAGGCGGCTAGCGGCGCGCAATCATCTCGCACCGTCGTCTCCACTCCCGGTATACCGTCCCTCGGTTACACACACGAGGCAAGAGGAGGGCGGCGAGATATCCGCGGGTTCTCACCCCCCGACGACGTCCGGTGTCCACACGCCCCCAATGAGGCCCTGTCGCAACGGCACGACGTGCTTGCGAAACGTGGCCCGACCTAACTATTCATCACGTGGGCAAGAGATCACTTTCTGTTACACCCTTCTTTTTCAGCTGGGAGCTCTGTTGCGGCAATCTCTTTCTGTTACACCCCTCTTATTTCAGCGCGAGCTTCGTTGCTATGCTGTATCGCGCACGGAAACGTAGCTTTTTCTCGACCACGTGAAGGATGGCACGCTCTTTTTTTTTTTGGCATGCGCGCTAATAACGTTCGTCTTCTCGCCGCAGTTACCTTAGTATCCTGCGAATAAGGCGCAGTCGTAAAGGACACGAGGCGGGTAACACAGCGGCCATTGAAACATAGAAAGCAAAAAAAAAATGTGATATTGATTCACGATCTCCGCGCGCAATCCGAATAGATAACACTCGTTCGCTACAGAATCGGCGACAGCCTTCTGGAAATTTCTGATACATGGCACGTTCTGCGCCGAGAGATAACTTTTGTGTCACAGTTTGTCACAGTTTATGTACGGTGTGAAATGGTCACTGAAGGAAAGATAAACATCGCATCGCACGCGTGCCAGTATTACAATGAAGCGTGTGCTTAGTTTTATAGTTAGATGAGAAAAAAAGAGCAACACTTACATTAATGAACATTTTTATAGCCAAGTTAACGCGATAAAGAAATTGGTTATCCTGAAAGTTGAAAAACATAATGTACTATGCGGGGTTGCGGTGTAAACTTTAGGGGCTAAAGATCACAGCGAACTACATCACTGTCTGCATCGCTCTTATAGACAACCGGTCATTGATGTACGACTCGATTAGCTGCTCAACTCCAACTTTTTGTTTCCTTTTAATTATTCTCAACTAGAGTCAGTAGGAGTGCAACAGCCTTAATTTCTGACGAAGGCCTTCAACGAATAAAAAAGAAATAATACAGTGGCATATCAATTATCAGACTAAAATCCACGTACAAAAAGAGTGTTCCTGGAAGTTCACAAAACAACTTTTACTTATATGACTTCGTCATTTGCATTTTTTTATCTTTTCCACGATTATGTAACAGACAAGAAGTAATTTCTGTCACCACCGGGCTGTAATGCCAGAACAATCACCCACGTTACAGCTAAAACAGAGAATATGTTGCGGCTAATTTCTAGGGTGTCCAACCGAAAGAAGGGGTTAGGTGAAGACAACCTCCTTCGGATGTACAACGCGTTCCTCATGAGCCATATTAACTATGTGGCGTCAGCTCTAGTGTGGACAAAAACGGAAAAGACCAAATTAAATACACTCATGCGCAAGAGCATAAAGAAAGTGCTAGGCTTGCCTATTGCCACGAGCTCCGACAGGCTAGATCAACTCGGTATGCACAATAGCATAGACGAGATCATAGAGGCACAGGTCACTGCCCAGGTGGTTAGGCTATCGTCGACCCAAGCTGGCAGGCGAATTCTCGACGAGGTTGGCATGGCTCCTAGGATAATGGAGGACCGGCGTATAACATTGACACGAGAAACGCGGGCGACATACCTGGTGAGGCCCTTCCCGCGGAACGTACATCCGCAGCATAACGAGGGTAGACGTAAAGCCCGTGCACGAGCCATATTGAAGAAAGTTAGGGAAGACAGAGATTCCGCGGTCTTTGTCGATGCGGCGCAGTACGGGAACAGGAGAGTGTTCGCGCTGTCGGTTGTAGACGGGCGGGGGGTTCTTCGGTCCTCGGCCTCGGTCAGAGCGGCCACCGCGAGTATAGCAGAGCAAATTGCGGTTGCGCTGGCCTTGTGTGATCCAGAGCGTACCTACATTTACACCGACTCGAGAGACGCAATCAGAGCTTTCGAGTCGGGTAACCTCGCACGAGAAGCGGCCTCCATTTTAGAGAAAAGGGCTTGCTCCGGTTTTCATTATATCACGTGGTTCCCCGCACACATGGGGACGAACGTTCTCGAGGGATTCCCAAACCTCAACGAGCTTGCCCACGACCGTGCGCGAGAACTAACGCGCCGCGACGGTCTGGAGGCTCCGGAGGGGCAGGAAGGGCCTCAGCAGAACGATCCACTCCTCACATTTAATGAAATCACTAAACATTACCAACTTGGTCGGAGAATTTATCCTCTGCCTCACCCGAAGCTCAGTAGAGGTCAGTCAGCTACACTTAGAATGCTGCAGACGGGATCTTTCCCGTCGCGGGGATTCCTCAGTAGGATCTACTCGGATGTGGACCCTAGTTGTCCTGACTGCACTGAAACCTTTTGCTCAATGGCTCACATGCTCTGGCGATGTCCCGCGTTGCCTAACGACTTCCTCTCCAGCGAAGCCGAGTGGGAGGAGGCCATCAGAAGCACGGTACTCCGAAAGCAAGCCCAGGCTATCCAGAGGGCCCAGGAAAGAGCGGAGCGTCACGGCGTTCTGTCCTTTACGTGGGCGCGGCCAGCGGCTACAATGGCCTCCCGTTAGGAGGTCCCAAAAGTAGCTCCTCAGGACTAAATAAAGTTCGTTGTCTGTCTGTCTGTCTGTCTGTCACCACCGGGTATCAACATATCCTCAGCTACAGTTAACAAAAGCAAACTAAAGAAATGCTTTTTATCCCAAACAGCACGTTTCTGGGTTCGAATTCACAGAGCTATTCATGCGTAACTTCCGCTAACAATACGCTCGTCGTGACAACAGGGCTGGCATGTGCTCTTAAGAACAGCTTTTGCGTAAAAAGGTTTTTTATTATTATTATTGTTCGTGAATACGGACGCTGCAGATATCGTTGTCATTACTGAGAGACGGCTTAAATTCGTCGATCAATGAATAGACGCCGGGAGAAAGAGGCTTGACACGTAGACAACACGAAATTGCAACAGCTCGACATGCGGAAAGCTTTAAACAAGGTTCGCTTCACAATGTAGAAAGGCCTGGGCTGCCCATTCACAAAAAAGCTCTTGCGCCAGTTCGTAAGCGAAAGTTCCAGCCACTCCTCATCCTGGGCATATTATTGAGCTAATGCGGTTGGCTAACGGTAAAGATTACTTACGATAGAAAAGCATGTTTTTTTATCAAGAGCCCTGATGCCGGGGTGCAACTATGGGCTGTCCAGAGGGCCCACGATGCGCCGGTCGGGCAAGGCCTGACTGTCCCAACGTGGGAGCGGCCCGCGCTGAGTCGCGTACCTCAGGACCTTATTAAAGTTTCGCATCCATCCATCCACCTATTCTGGTTCCTGAATTTTTCGCTATCTTCTCCCTCGTAAATGTAATCATCAGTACTGACTCAATACAATTCTTATTTTCATTTTTCAAGGGTTCCTGGAATAAGGGACCCTCCCACCTTGAGTGACAAGTCACTGATTCAAATAAAGGTTTCGTTCTCTCTCTCTCTCTCTCTCTCTCTCTCTCTCTCTCTCTCTCTCTCTCTCTCTCTCTCTCTCCACCTTTCTCCTCTGGATTCTCTCAATCGCTAATCGCCTTCCCCTCCCTAAGGTAGAGCAGCACGTCAGTGGTCGTAAGCAAGCCAGCAAAAAGAAAAAAAACGAAAAAAGAAAAAAGCTCCGTTTTTCAATAAAGAGTTTATCTCTCTCCCTTCTCAAATGTCCACACGCGCTAACGAGCTTCTTCTCTGTACGAACGTGCGATCCTTACCTTACGAAAACAGCGCGCGCGAACCTGCGGATTCAATTACGACGCTCCAGCAGCCACGGCTTCTTACCTAACACCCTGTACTTCTCTTCGCAATGGCTGCGGCCATCTATACATTCGACGACAATCTCAGAATTCAGTACAAACTATTCATCCACGAAACCCCTGCATGCACTTACCCGTCATGCCAGTCTGTGCTGCTCCCCATATCGTGTATATACATATCTATATATATATATATATATATATATATATATATATATATATATATATATATATGTGTGTGTGTGTGTGTGTGTGTGTGTGTGTGTGTGTGTGTGTGTGTGTGTGTGTGTGTGTGTGTGTGTGTGTGTGTGTGTGTGTGTGTGTGTGTGTGTGTGTAGATCCGGAGAGACATCAGTATTGCGTGTATATATTAGTTCGCCTTCGCTGTGACGTCACGGGGAATTAGGCAATGCAACCGGCTGGCGAATCCGCGCAAGTTCAGCTCGCCGCAAAACGGGCATTCGCCGCCGCCTTCATTGGGTCATCAGCCGACGGCACAGATATAACAGTTAGACACGCACGGTGGCGTGTCACACTTTTTTTTTCCACGCGTCGGTAAAAGCGAGAAGCGACACGCCTCGTCCGCGTCCCTTTATCGGGCCGACAAAGTACCGCGCTTGTACGCCTGCCGCGATAACGACAACAACAGCAGCAGTAAACAAACAAAAAATGTCGGGCGTCGCCTGTCAGCAAAGTGGCCGAACGCGAGTCTAAACAACACGTCGACCGTTGCGGCGGTAGCGGCCATTCTGGAGAAGGACAATGCATCCATATATCGACGCGCCCACGGCGCCTATACACCCGCGTAGGCGCGTTCGCGCCTCTTCTCACGCCCGCCTATACCTCCCCCCCCCTCCCCTCCCCAAGCATCAGCACCAGCTCACACACAAAAGAAGCGCCGCAGCACGAATTCGCGAGCGATCAATTACGGTTCCCTACCTGCCAAGGCGCCTGACAGGCCAAAATTAGGCGCAATCAATAAAAGCACGCGCTCGAGTCCCTGTTCCTGGAAAGGCAGGGATTTAACAAGGGCTTCTAGATTATGGGGGCGAAGGAGGAGGGGGAGGGGGCCTCCGCGGCGCACTCACGATTATTTAAAACTGGTGCGCTTAAAAAACTTCGCTAGCGTTACCTAAAGTGGAGCACGAATTACGCGGGACGACTATTGCTTTTATCGTCTCGGTTTTATTCGATCGTTGTATTGCACAGAGGCAGAAAAAAAATGAATTCGGGGCACTACTTTTACGTCACTTATTCGCAGAACAGCAGCGAGTATATGCAGAGCTCCGAAGGCCGCCTGCAGAGAGGGGTATACATTCGGCATAGCGTGCAGTATTCGCCTGGAGAAAAGAAAGAAAAACGGATAACCTAATGCGAAATTCCTGGATTTTATAACGCCGACAATACCGCGAACTCGCTGTTAGCATACTCGTTCCGGCATGCTGAACGTCAATTCTCCGTCAACGTAGTTCGTGTCACGTGACGCCAGACGAGCGCGTAGGGAGCGCTGTGCCGTCCACAGTACATGGACGTACGAGGTCGGGAGAGCGACGCAAAAGGGAGAGGAACGTAACCGTTCCCTCCTCTGTCCGATAGGCCGGTCGTAACAGCGCTGTACAAGTAGCGATCGTTAACATTTAGCCTTGTCCGTTTACTATCTTGAGACGGCGCCAAAGAATAGGAGCGCTCGAAAAGAGGACGCTCACAGCGATCACTCGTAAACGTGTGTAGGAGTGTATCCATCACAAGATTGCCAATCGGAATCGAAATCAGTTCATTACCTCCCAATTCGCTGACCTTTTTGTGAACCGTACGCTTTCCTAAAAATAATTAACAATAAAGAATTCCCTCTATTTTATTATTATTTGTAGAATTTGCATCACACCGTGCCTTACTTTCTTTTACAAGGTTCAACTCTCCTGCTCCCTTTAAGCGCCGGCTTCTAGGCCAACCCGTGTAGTGGGTAAGCGCGGATATTTTGAAGAGCAAGGAGAGACAGAACACACAGAAAATTTTCACGTTATCAAAATCTCACATTATGGAGCTAAATTTCGAACGCATCTGGCACTTTTGCGGGTGCTCGCTCGCTGCACTTGTTGTTGTTCTGCTTCTTCTTCTGCTGCTTCTTCTTCTGCTGCTTCTTCTTCTGCTGCTTCTGCTGCTTCTTCTTCTGCTGCTTCTGCTTCTTCTGCTTCTGCTTCTGCTTCTGCTGCTTTTCTTCTGCTTCTTCTGCTTCTGCTTCTGCTTCTGCTGCTTTTCTTCTGCTTCTGCTGCTTTTCTTCTGCTTCTGCTTCTGCTTCTTCTGCTTCTGCTGCTTTTCTTCTTCTTCTTCTTCTTCTTCTTCTTCTTCTGCTGCTGCTGCTTTTCTTCTTCTTCTTCTTCTGCTGCTGCTGCTGCTTTTCTTCTTCTTCTTCTTCTGCTGCTGCTGCTGCTTTTCTTCTTCTTCTTCTTCTGCTGCTGCTGCTGCTTTTCTTCTTCTTCTTCTTCTTCTTCTTCTTCTTCTTCTTCTTCTTCTTCTTCTTCTTCTTCTTCTGCTGCTGCTGCTGCTGCTGCTGCTGCTGCTGCTGCTGCTGCTGCTGCTGCTGCTGCTGCTGCTGCTGCTGCTGCTGCTGCTGCTGCTGCTGCTGCTGCTGCTGCTGCTGCTGCTGCTGCTGCTGCTGCTGCTGCTGCTGCTGCTGCTGCTGCTGCTGCTGCTGCTGCTGCTGCTGCTGCTGCTGCTGCTGCTGCTGCTGCTGCTGCTGCTGCTGCTGCTGCTGCTGCTGCTGCTGCTGCTGCTGCTGCTGCTGCTGCTGCTGCTGCTGCTGCTGCTGCTGCTGCTGCTGCTGCTGCTGCTGCTGCTGCTGCTGCTGCTGCTGCTGCTGCTGCTGCTGCTGCTGCTGCTGCTGCTGCTGCTGCTGCTGCTGCTGCTGCTGCTGCTGCTGCTGCTGCTGCTGCTGCTGCTGCTGCTGCTGCTGCTGCTGCTGCTGCTGCTGCTGCTGCTGCTGCTGCTGCTGCTGCTGCTGCTGCTGCTGCTGCTGCTGCTGCTGCTGCTGCTGCTGCTGCTGCTGCTGCTGCTGCTGCTGCTGCTGCTGCTGCTGCTGCTGCTGCTGCTGCTGCTGCTGCTGCTGCTGCTGCTGCTGCTGCTGCTGCTGCTGCTGCTGCTGCTGCTGCTGCTGCTGCTGCTGCTGCTGCTGCTGCTGCTGCTGCTGCTGCTGCTGCTGCTGCTGCTGCTGCTGCTGCTGCTGCTGCTGCTGCTGCTGCTGCTGCTGCTGCTGCTGCTGCTGCTGCTGCTGCTGCTGCTGCTGCTGCTGCTGCTGCTGCTGCTGCTGCTGCTGCTGCTGCTGCTGCTGCTGCTGCTGCTGCTGCTGCTGCTGCTGCTGCTGCTGCTGCTGCTGCTGCTGCTGCTGCTGCTGCTGCTGCTGCTGCTGCTGCTGCTGCTGCTGCTGCTGCTGCTGCTGCTGCTGCTGCTGCTGCTGCTGCTGCTGCTGCTGCTGCTGCTGCTGCTGCTGCTGCTGCTGCTGCTGCTGCTGCTGCTGCTGCTGCTGCTGCTGCTGCTGCTGCTGCTGCTGCTGCTGCTGCTGCTGCTGCTGCTGCTGCTGCTGCTGCTGCTGCTGCTGCTGCTGCTGCTGCTGCTGCTGCTGCTGCTGCTGCTGCTGCTGCTGCTGCTGCTGCTGCTGCTGCTGCTGCTGCTGCTGCTGCTGCTGCTGCTGCTGCTGCTGCTGCTGCTGCTGCTGCTGCTGCTGCTGCTGCTGCTGCTGCTGCTGCTGCTGCTGCTGCTGCTGCTGCTGCTGCTGCTGCTGCTGCTGCTGCTGCTGCTGCTGCTGCTGCTGCTGCTGCTGCTGCTGCTGCTGCTGCTGCTGCTGCTGCTGCTGCTGCTGCTGCTGCTGCTGCTGCTGCTGCTGCTGCTGCTGCTGCTGCTGCTGCTGCTGCTGCTGCTGCTGCTGCTGCTGCTGCTGCTGCTGCTGCTGCTGCTGCTGCTGCTGCTGCTGCTGCTGCTGCTGCTGCTGCTGCTGCTGCTGCTGCTGCTGCTGCTGCTGCTGCTGCTGCTGCTGCTGCTGCTGCTGCTGCTGCTGCTGCTGCTGCTGCTGCTGCTGCTGCTGCTGCTGCTGCTGCTGCTGCTGCTGCTGCTGCTGCTGCTGCTGCTGCTGCTGCTGCTGCTGCTGCTGCTGCTGCTGCTGCTGCTGCTGCTGCTGCTGCTGCTGCTGCTGCTGCTGCTGCTGCTGCTGCTGCTGCTGCTGCTGCTGCTGCTGCTGCTGCTGCTGCTGCTGCTGCTGCTGCTGCTGCTGCTGCTGCTGCTGCTGCTGCTGCTGCTGCTGCTGCTGCTGCTGCTGCTGCTGCTGCTGCTGCTGCTGCTGCTGCTGCTGCTGCTGCTGCTGCTGCTGCTGCTGCTGCTGCTGCTGCTGCTGCTGCTGCTGCTGCTGCTGCTGCTGCTGCTGCTGCTGCTGCTGCTGCTGCTGCTGCTGCTGCTGCTGCTGCTGCTGCTGCTGCTGCTGCTGCTGCTGCTGCTGCTGCTGCTGCTGCTGCTGCTGCTGCTGCTGCTGCTGCTGCTGCTGCTGCTGCTGCTGCTGCTGCTGCTGCTGCTGCTGCTGCTGCTGCTGCTGCTGCTGCTGCTGCTGCTGCTGCTGCTGCTGCTGCTGCTGCTGCTGCTGCTGCTGCTGCTGCTGCTGCTGCTGCTGCTGCTGCTGCTGCTGCTGCTGCTGCTGCTGCTGCTGCTGCTGCTGCTGCTGCTGCTGCTGCTGCTGCTGCTGCTGCTGCTGCTGCTGCTGCTGCTGCTGCTGCTGCTGCTGCTGCTGCTGCTGCTGCTGCTGCTGCTGCTGCTGCTGCTGCTGCTGCTGCTGCTGCTGCTGCTGCTGCTGCTGCTGCTGCTGCTGCTGCTGCTGCTGCTGCTGCTGCTGCTGCTGCTGCTGCTGCTGCTGCTGCTGCTGCTGCTGCTGCTGCTGCTGCTGCTGCTGCTGCTGCTGCTGCTGCTGCTGCTGCTGCTGCTGCTGCTGCTGCTGCTGCTGCTGCTGCTGCTGCTGCTGCTGCTGCTGCTGCTGCTGCTGCTGCTGCTGCTGCTGCTGCTGCTGCTGCTGCTGCTGCTGCTGCTGCTGCTGCTGCTGCTGCTGCTGCTGCTGCTGCTGCTGCTGCTGCTGCTGCTGCTGCTGCTGCTGCTGCTGCTGCTGCTGCTGCTGCTGCTGCTGCTGCTGCTGCTGCTGCTGCTGCTGCTGCTGCTGCTGCTGCTGCTGCTGCTGCTGCTGCTGCTGCTGCTGCTGCTGCTGCTGCTGCTGCTGCTGCTGCTGCTGCTGCTGCTGCTGCTGCTGCTGCTGCTGCTGCTGCTGCTGCTGCTGCTGCTGCTGCTGCTGCTGCTGCTGCTGCTGCTGCTGCTGCTGCTGCTGCTGCTGCTGCTGCTGCTGCTGCTGCTGCTGCTGCTGCTGCTGCTGCTGCTGCTGCTGCTGCTGCTGCTGCTGCTGCTGCTGCTGCTGCTGCTGCTGCTGCTGCTGCTGCTGCTGCTGCTGCTGCTGCTGCTGCTGCTGCTGCTGCTGCTGCTGCTGCTGCTGCTGCTGCTGCTGCTGCTGCTGCTGCTGCTGCTGCTGCTGCTGCTGCTGCTGCTGCTGCTGCTGCTGCTGCTGCTGCTGCTGCTGCTGCTGCTGCTGCTGCTGCTGCTGCTGCTGCTGCTGCTGCTGCTGCTGCTGCTGCTGCTGCTGCTGCTGCTGCTGCTGCTGCTGCTGCTGCTGCTGCTGCTGCTGCTGCTGCTGCTGCTGCTGCTGCTGCTGCTGCTGCTGCTGCTGCTGCTGCTGCTGCTGCTGCTGCTGCTGCTGCTGCTGCTGCTGCTGCTGCTGCTGCTGCTGCTGCTGCTGCTGCTGCTGCTGCTGCTGCTGCTGCTGCTGCTGCTGCTGCTGCTGCTGCTGCTGCTGCTGCTGCTGCTGCTGCTGCTGCTGCTGCTGCTGCTGCTGCTGCTGCTGCTGCTGCTGCTGCTGCTGCTGCTGCTGCTGCTGCTGCTGCTGCTGCTGCTGCTGCTGCTGCTGCTGCTGCTGCTGCTGCTGCTGCTGCTGCTGCTGCTGCTGCTGCTGCTGCTGCTGCTGCTGCTGCTGCTGCTGCTGCTGCTGCTGCTGCTGCTGCTGCTGCTGCTGCTGCTGCTGCTGCTGCTGCTGCTGCTGCTGCTGCTGCTGCTGCTGCTGCTGCTGCTGCTGCTGCTGCTGCTGCTGCTGCTGCTGCTGCTGCTGCTGCTGCTGCTGCTGCTGCTGCTGCTGCTGCTGCTGCTGCTGCTGCTGCTGCTGCTGCTGCTGCTGCTGCTGCTGCTGCTGCTGCTGCTGCTGCTGCTGCTGCTGCTGCTGCTGCTGCTGCTGCTGCTGCTGCTGCTGCTGCTGCTGCTGCTGCTGCTGCTGCTGCTGCTGCTGCTGCTGCTGCTGCTGCTGCTGCTGCTGCTGCTGCTGCTGCTGCTGCTGCTGCTGCTGCTGCTGCTGCTGCTGCTGCTGCTGCTGCTGCTGCTGCTGCTGCTGCTGCTGCTGCTGCTTCTTCTTCTTCTTCTTCTTCTTCTTCTTCTTCTTCTTCTTCTTCTTCTTCTTCTTCTTCTTCTTCTTCTTCTGCTGCTGCTTCTTCTGCTTCTGCTGCTGCTTCTTCTTCTTCTTCTGCTGCTGCTTCTTCTGCTTCTGCTGCTGCTTCTGCTGCTGCTTCTTCTGCTGCTTCATTTTGTTCTCGTTGTTCTTGCTGTTTATGTTGTTGTCGTTGTCGTTGTCGTTAACGTTGTTGTTAGTGCTGTCCTTGTTATTCTTCGAGTTGTTGATGTTGTTGCTGTCGTCGTCATCGGTTCTGGATGTCCTGAACTCCCTCAGTTATGAATTTGCCGTGAGTGGGGAGGTTAAGAGAAGCGGGCATGAATGAAGTGGGTTTTGTGTCACATAAAATTCGTGGCTGCGCTAAAAAAAATAATTAGAGAATACGCGAAATCGATACAAAATCACTGAATTAGAGAAAAACAGAAATAAGAATGATCAATCTAGTTAGGTAATCGGTTAGTTTCAGTAAGGCAATTCCACGCTCCGAAGCACTCATTGTGAGTTCTTTAGTGATCGCTGCTGTTCTCTATAATTTATTTATTTATTAGTTTCAGTAAGGCAATTCCACGCTCCGAAGCACTCATTGCGACATCTTTAGTGAGCGCTGCTGTTCTCTATAATTTATTTATTTATTTATTTATTTATTTATTTATTTATTTATTTACCCTTATTTATTTATACCCTACTGCAGCCCAGGATAGACAATTGTAGACGCTGGTACAAGTATAAACTACAAGTTTCGTAAGAGAAAACATCTTTCTAGCGACGCACTTTCGCAGTGAGTGTCACAAGAGCACTGGCTCCTCTTCAGTCGTCGTCCTGTTTGCTGCTGTTGAAATTTTAATAATATTTTATAAAAACTATCCCAGGTTGACGCGCAACTAATATGAAGCTTGGTCAGCAAAAAATATCATCTGACGTTGACTCCCACATTTTTTGTTTCTCCAGAGAATGCGGTCCCAAAAACGCACGACATACCTCACAGTCATATGAGTGCAGATTGGCACGGACAGAAGAAACAAGAAACTTACCTTAGCACTATGTGCGCATTGTTTCGTATTGAACTCAACTTCTTCTACGTCCTGCATTCAGCTCATAATTGAGCGGAAACGCGGCGATGAAATTTTGGTCGCTACGCGGCCTGGCAGGCGGATCGACAGTTTCTACAACGGCGAACGAGAACTCTCTGACAAGCTTGACATTTTTCTCTCGCCAGCAGCTTCCGGCGCGAATACGAGTAAGTTATTATCCGACTTCCGGCTGGTTTTACGGAAGGACCTGGTTTTGTTCCTTTGAAGTTTTCTCGTCAGAGTCGCACTGAACGTCCCTCAGAAGTAATTTTAAAAGGATTTTTTTTCTCCAAAGGTTCGCTTCGTAATTGACAGGTTGCCCATCAACCGTAACGTTGACGTCTGCTTGTTGCTATGTTTTTATTTCCTTTCATTTCGTCGTTTTATTCTGGTCCTCCTTACTGTGAGGCCGACAAAAATAAAGGTAATGATGGTGACATGCAGCAAAGTGCGCATATTTTTCATTCACAACTCCATTAGGCTGACATACAGGCTTCAAAACAATAAAAACAGAACTTGACAATATTTGACGCCAAGCGCGATTTCCAGCTAGATGAGTGACAATTTGGTCGCCAGCGTACTGTCAACGTGAAAAAATAACAGCGACATAGTAGTAGCGTCGAAGTACTTAATGACAAAAAAAAATTGTCTTCTACGTAAATCTAGCACAAAGGCATAAGGGGAGTCAAGCTCGTTCCTCCGAAGTCAGACATCGTAGACAGGCAAATCTCAACAATACAGTTTGGAATCTACGTGAATCTATCTGCGGTGAGGCTTCCGTAAATGCTTCGTACCTGTTGTATTTCACAACGCGTTTTGCACCATATCGATTACGTGTCTGCCTGCCCGCCAAACCAGCGGGACGGGAAGAATAACCCCCCTCTCTCTCTCTTCCTCCCCCGCCCCCAAACCACGCGACCCACGTGACCGCGGGCTACACTGTCCTCCGAGATTGGCTCACTTTTCATCACGCCATCTCTGGGATCAGCCCCGTTCACCACTGCACCATCTCCGGCACCAGCACACCTTACTAGGCGACCACTGGAAACCAATGGAAATAAGACTTATATGAAGAAATTCCGCGCTGTAAGGTGTCTATTTGTTGCGCCTAGAACATTTAGGCAGCATTCTGTTGCTTCACTGCGTGATACCGCAGGAAATAGAAGCCGCGACACCGGCCCATGCGTAGAGGTAGTACAAATGGGGCTCCAAGAAAGCCGATTCTTTATATGAGTGCTGTCCTGCATGTAAGCTAGCCAGCAAGCCACTTGTGTACACTGTATATATTGAACCTCCTTTTGTGTAATGTGACAATTAGTTTATGTGCAAACTGTGCGTTCCCGTGGGTCTATGTGGTTATATGTCAATGAGTGTGGATTCGAGGAGACTTCTTTCAAAACGTGCTATGTATACAGTGTTATGGACTTTGTATACGTTATCGTGCTGGTGGTATCGCGCCGTGCTTGTGACTCGGTCTTCGTATCGCCCCTCGTTGAAATAAACTTTGTTCTACACACAGCAGCAGCCGCACGGACGGCAAAGACTCCCCGGTCGAAAAGCAACGTCACACGCCGTGCCTCCGCTATGCCTCAACCGAAGAACGTTTGAGCGACTTCGCCGAGAAAGCGTCGATTTAAAAGAACTATGCGGTTCCACGCACGTCCGGTGCCAAGGAAGAAAGCTGGCTTTGATCCAGGGACGCGCTGCGGTGGCATACATTTCTCTTGTTGACCGCAGAGTCGTTGATGCAATTACCGGTGCTGACATCCACGTTGCGACAATCGCGGTGGGAAGCGAGAAATTTCAGCTATGTGTGACGTTTCTCTCTTTTACTTCTTTTGTTTTAATCCAGTTTCTGCAGCGCCGACCTGCGTTCTCAAGCAAACACAGGGCCCCCAAATGAAAGCCAAGCGTGCTAAATTGCAACGACTGCATTTCGATCGATTTTAACTAAAAAACTATTTGAAAGAAAAAAAAATGGCTGTGGCTTAGGTAAGGTTAAGCCCAGGATGCGAAGCATACTAGCCTTTATTTTAGTTGTTGAACCACTGTTTAGCCTGGTGAACTGCTGTTGCTTGGCTATATTTGGTTCGGCTAGACGAAGAAACAACTCATGCATTACTTCTTCGCCTTCAAGAGTGGAACGCGACAGCGTTCCCGTCGACCCGCCAAGGGGTGTAAGACAATGGGCTACAGGGCAGCGACTACGCGCCCCGCATTGGACGCGGTGAGCGTCGAGCAAAGCAGCGTTCGGCGCGGCAACGAAATGTGCGCCTGAGCAAGAGACGCACGCCTTAGAAACAGCGCGTTTCTAAGGCAACACCGCATTCACTAGAGGCGCTTTTGTACCGCTTTGAAGCGTTGTACTCGTGGCTCAGTGGTAGCGTCTCCGTCCCACACTCCGGAGACCCTGGTTCGATTCCCACCCAGCCCGTCTTGCAAGAGTTGAGCCAAAGCCACTTCTCCTCTGTCGTGACGTCACGGTGTCACGTGATTTCATGGTCACCGCCGCGCCTGAGGAGCTGGGTTGAGCCCTCGTAATATGCTTCGCATAAAAAGCCACCCGCACACACGCGCCACACGAAGAGGTCCGTGGACGTGGCACGAGCGCGTCTATTTGCAATTTAAGTTCGATAAGAAAAAACGCAACCCTTACCAATGTCCCTGCTCGACGACGCGGTCTGAACAACTGGCCTGGAGCTTCTCAAGTTAAACGTCGCAACAATGTTCTGCGTCTGCACATAACATCATTATTTATAATGGCACCGTATCAACTAGCCCGATCACCATGGTCCTCAACAGAACAGAACAGAACAGAACAGAACAGGACAGGACAGGAAAGGAAAGGAAAGGACAGGACAGGACAGGACAGGACAGGACAGTACAGATAGATAGATAGATAGATAGATAGATAGATAGATAGATAGATAGATAGATAGATAGATAGATAGATAGATAGATAGATAGATAGATAGATGCTGACTAACGCGAGGGGCTGGAGCGCAATCTTATATGCGACTGCGTACAGCGGTCCTTACGTACTCAAGATTGCATGCTGTGGACAGGCGCACGGCCTCGCGATTCTGTCCTGCAGACTGCATACAGCTGTCGCCGGCCGGCGTGGCTTACGCGACCGCTGCAGCGCACCTACTGTAATTACGCAAGAACGAGGCTCTATAGCGAGAGAAGGCGGGAGGTGCAACGGCACTCGCAGAGCACGGCGCAACGGTGGCGAGGGCGCAACGGAGCGAAGTGCTGACGTCGGCGACAGAACCGAAGACCAAGAAGTCGAGATCCTCGCAGCATACATTATTCACGCCCCCGCTTCCATCCGGCGCGTCCCTGTCGGAGAGGGAGTCGGGAGAGCGAAATGCGAGGGAACTGGGATAAGGGGAGTAGCGGAAGGAGGAGGAGGGTGTACAGACACCGCACACCACGGAGCTGCGGTCCCGTTCCTGCGGCTTTCAGCCGGGGTAAGCACTTCTGCTGCGCTAACGCACCCTAGACGCTGAGCATGGCGGAGGATGTCCGAGGTGCAAGGGGCTAAAGGGAAAAAGTAACCCGAAACAGGGAAAAAGGGCGGCGGCAAAACAACAAATGGGGAACGAGTGGAAAGGATGTAAGCACCTGCAGGGAAATAATGGAAACGGGAATAACGTCTGGAAATTCCGCGGTCTGGCAGGCAAATGGAATACGGAGGCAATCTTCCGGAGCGGTGCTCTTAACTGCTGACGAAAGGCGCTCTGAAACAAGGGCAGCGAGAAAGCGGGTGAGAACTGTGGATACCGAAAGTGTTAGAATTGTGGACGCGTACGTACACACACAAAAAGAAAGCAAGTGCTTGAAAAAGAACGGAAAGGCTATATGTCTCTGGTCGCTCGTATTTGCATAAAACATGGTGCCTTTCTCCCGCCGTTGAATCGAGAGCGCGGCGTCTAAACCGCGGCGAGATGCACTCTTTCTTTATGCATAAATTGCACACGCTAATTATCCTCGATTGCCAGAAAGCTTATGGGCGCATTCGGCCAACAAATGTGTTTCCATAAACGACGGTTTGCTGGGCCTGGCCGGCAGGCGACGCCGAATTTGCCAGAGGCCTCTGACTGGCGCTCCTGGGTTATTTATTCAGTAAGCGGGTTAAACCTGGAGAGTCGCCGGGGTCGCTATTGATCGAACAGCGAACAACCGAAGGCACATTGCTAGTATTTCTCTCAATGCGAGCGCCCTCTGCGAAACCTTATGCGGTAACCTTCTGTGGTAACGTTCTGCGAAAGGCGCCAGAGAACGAGGAAGACGTGGGATACAGCAGGGCTGCAGAAAAGACACACTGCAAGACCTTTGTAGTCATCCTGATATTTTCTGTGAACCGCGTATTAACCCAACACTACCTCTTGCCTCCTAAAGCTATTTTCGCGCGCACTCAGGAGGTGTATACGGCCGTTGGCAAAGCCTAACCATAACGAGACAGCAAAAGAACAACTTAGTAACGTAAGTTGGATGTGTTAATCGGTTAGTAATACGGACATGCAGCGTCACCTTCACGCAATCCAGGATTGGTCTGCGCAGATAATGTCACGCGCGTTTTGTGAAAGGTTTGCAGATGCCGCTTTACACATACAAGTCATGTTCTGGCAGAGTGGGAATGCCGCTTTCTTACGGTTACCCAACAGCGGTTCTTTTTTCTTCATATCCAACTTTATGAGAAAATATATTAATTTGCTCCGAAACCACAAGACGCTAAACGAAGTGAACGCGATCCTGAGGAAGCTGGTGATAAGGGCAAGCCATGCAGCTGATTCCTGCATCCTTCCAGTATGTCCTCTTTCCACCCTGTTCTGTCCTTCTGTGTACTGTCATGTCATGTTGCAAATTGTTGGCTTTCGATGCGAGAAGAAAAGGGAGAAAAATAGAATTCCCACAACACATCTCCATAAATAACAAATAGTAGTTTCTCCCTAATGCTCTAACATGGCCGGTAGCAGCTTACAATGTTAAACTTTTGGTATATTCCTGCGTTAAAGAAACCAACGTTTCAAGCTCGCCTGAGCGAGTCGTTACAGGAGCAGATCACGGGAGATCCACCTTAAACGCTCGTACTCCATTTAAAGGGGCCAGCGGTTCAGCAAAGCGGTCGAGTCATTAAAAAGCCGTTCACTTGAAATAAACGAGCCGGGGCACACCCACAAAAATAAACCAAGTACGTTACTGGGAGCCCGATTCTGCCGAACATAGAAAACCTCGGGGGCAAGCTGCGGCGTTAAGGTAGGTTAACGCGGGACTAGAATAGGACCACTTGTTAAGACGGGTCAGAAAATATAGCACTGAAGTCAAGCTCTCTAGAGGTATTTTTTTTTTTGCTGCTCTTCCTTATTGGGCACTTCAGTGTAGAGCAGACCTGTACGCGACAGCGAACAGAAGAAGCGGTGGCTCGAGACAGATTTGTGTCATGTCGTCTCCGGTGTTTGGTTTCTTTTCGGAGAAAGAGAGGAATGAAAACAAAGAGACTGAAAGCGAGCAGTAGGGAAGATTCAGGTAATAGTAGTTTAGGGAAGAAAAAAGGCAAGTAAAATTAAAAAATTCTCTATAGAAAGAACCAAGCGATGAAGGAAGCATGGAGCGAGACGGAAGAAAGTTGGGATAAACGGAGGAAGTGGGGAAGCAATGGGGAAATTGGGAAGACGTGTAACGAAAAGGCGAAGACGGAAGGAAGCGACGACAGAAAGAAGGAAGTAGGGAAGCCGTGAGGAAATTGGGAAGACGTGTAACGAGAAGGCGAAGAAATGTATGTAGACAGAATCAGAGGGGAGGAAACCAGAGTAGGGAAGTAAGCGAGTAGTTGCGGTACTAGAGATGAATGAAACTAAGGAGAGAAAGTAGGGGAGTTAGCAATTGGACGGAAACGTGTTATGGAAAATGTGGAAGCAAGGAAACGTGGGCGGAACTAGAGACGATAACAGGAAAGGAAAGAAGGAGAAAAGAGAGGGAGCGAAATGTTGGATAGAAATGAATAAAATAAGGAAAGAATGAAGAAAATGTGAACTGTCGAAAGAGGAGAGACAAGGAATTAGGTGTGACAGGGACACAGTGAAAAATAATAAATAAAAACGAAAGTGTTTAGGAATAAAAAAAATTTTAAAGGGGAGGATGTATAAACCGTAGAGAGGAAGTGGGCCCGAAGGGAAGGGAGGGGAGATGTGAGGGAATGAAACGACGATGAAGAGGAAAGGGCGGGATCGAAAGGACGTGGAGGAGTTCCCGCTTACGAAAGGTCGAACTAATTGACCCGCGTTAAGACATTTGACTCCGCTTTCACGTCGTTCTCAAAAAGGCTACAAGAGCGGTGACATCGCCATCTGCCGAACCTGGCCATTAGCGCTGCTCCAAATTTAATTTTCGCTCTTCCTCATTACGTTCCCCCCCCCCCTCAAGAACAGTTCCACCCACACCGTGTTGCCCCGCAACACCGGTAGCAGGGCCTGTTCGCAAGATATCCGCGGCTAATGAGACCGTGTCGCTCCCGGTAACTCATTTTTTTGTGTCCTCCCGTCTGCCCACTACAGTCTCCCACACTGTTTCCTTCTTTTTCATTCGAGGAATTGCCAAGTTTTATATCTCGAGTCATATGCGGCTGACTGTATTTTATATCCGCGCTCGGCGCGAAGTCACCTTTGATGTTCGTAGAGAAAACACGACTCAGCGGCATGAACAGCAGGCAGTGTTACAGGGGAAGGCGACGGCAAGAAGCTTGAATACTGATTAGAGTGCAGGAAGAGTCTCGCTCGAATACTAATCAAGCTCCTGCCTTTCCCGAGCCGGCGTGACCTTTAATGGGCTGCTTGAAAAATGTAGGCTGCGAAGAACCTGTAGCTACAAACACAAAACCGAAGAACCGTGCAAAGGCCACCAAGAAAAGCGTGCATCACGATCAGTTCGCTGCTGAAGCTTTAATTTAGAGCAGGGACAGACATTTTAAATCACCACTGGGGCGGGCGTATACAGAACCGGGTGGTCACGTATATCTTGGCTCGGCTGGTGAAGCAAGGGTATACGTAATAGAAGAAAGTGTCTGCCTTAAGACCATAGTCCCGGTGGCATTTCGGAACGCATTTCGTATTGATGACATGGCTTCAGTGGCAGTGAAAGAGGCACCGAAAAGGCGAAAAAGAAAAGCATGCATCCATGAGAAACCACAAAAAAACACTGCCCTGAGCTGACTTCAGTCATAGAAAATGACGTTGGCCACTACTGCAATGTTATTCCTTCATTTTGTCGAGAGGATGCTAAATTTCGTTCAAGGATTCCGTTGGTTAAGGGTTGAAAAGCGAGTATTCTAGTTAAATACAAAATGGCGTACGCCGTACATTCTTGCCTCGTGTTTTATCTATCAAACAAACAGAGCTACGCACAACATGCCTGTTTCACGCGAAGCACCACGGAAAATCATTAATAGAAAGTAACCTTGCGGCTACTTACTGCGGGACGAAATCGTCGTGCGCATCGACGTATCAAGGTGCTCCAGCAGCGTTACGCGTAGTAGTAGTGGTGGTAAACTTTATTTAAAGGGGGAAGGGGAAAGGGGGAGGTGGCTGAGGGATCGGGCTCAAGTAAGGCCCTGGGCCTGCTTGGCCTTCTCCGCCCAGTCCACCAGTTCAAGCTGTCGGTCGACGTCCCCGGACCTGAGCCAGGCTGTCCAGTCAGTCTCGCTGCTGACGGGGGGATGAGAAAACAGGAGCGAGGTGCATTCCCACATTATGCGTGTGAGTGTCTAACTCTCTTGTTTACTTCCCTCTTTGTGCCCGTGACGCGAGCCTACGTACCTGTCAGCGCGTGTGTACATCTTTTGCTCTTGCGTCCCGTGAAGTCACAAAAGCACCCGCGAATGGTAGGAGGTACTCTAGGAAGTGAAAGAGGGCACCAGAACTTTCCTGATGTCGAAATTACGTCTGTAATTGTGCTCAACGAGTAGGTATACAGCATAGGAAAGAGATGGTTTGATCACAGGCTTGCTGCTCACTCATCATACCCGCACGATGCGACGGCCTCTACAAATGTCTCCCGCAAATCACGCGCGGAACATAGGGGGGGGGGGGGAGGAAGAGTACGCACAACTTCGGCTCCATCCACAGAGAAACAAAAATGGCGGCTGCGCCAGTTTGCGCCACTCACCGAAGCGCATGTCCGTCCACGCCTTGCGCAGCATCCTGGCGATCCGGTGGTAGGCCCTGAGCACGGACGCCGTCACGCCCATGGTCAGGTAGGCTGGCCCCAGATCTCCGGCGACGCTCTCTTCCTCTTCGTCCTCGTCGGACATTGGCCACGCCCCGAGGGACTCGCGCCGACGTCCTCCCCCCGGGGTCGTCGTCCCTGCTGCGCCCGCCGCGCCCGACCTGCCGTCTCAGCGGAGCCGCTGGCCCGGGTTGAGTGCTCGTCTGCCGACCGGATCGCGCGCGGAGGACCTTCCCGTCACTGTCTCGCTTGGCCCTAAGCCTTGCACCCTCACCCTTTTGCTGGACCTGTCTGACTGCGAATGCCTCCCAGGGATTCTCCCAACTGCGACGTTGACTGCACCGTTACTCCGATCTCGCACCTTTCGTCGACCTATCGGGCTCTTAGGGCTGACTCTTCTCTGGACCACACACACCCACCGAGCTTCTTGTTTATGCTTTCACTATGGTCTGCCTTTCCTGGACCTATCTGACACTGAGAACCGACTCGCTCCTGGGGATATACGCTACTGCTCTTTTGGCGTGGCTTTATTACTGATCGCGTTTTAACCTGGACCTGGCCTTTCCTTAATCTTACATATATCTCTAGCTCCTGTAGCGGAACCTGCCAGAAGTTATGTGACCCCAACCTAACCTAAAACGTTGCGTTTTATTTCGACCTTTTCTTGCAGATCCTTATTCAAGCTTCTTAGAAAGTGCTTCACTTATTCTACCCTCTTTCAAATCCCGTGGCGGACCCTTCGTTAAACTTTGATGAGAGTTCGATAAGCCTGTGGTACAACCTTCCGCTGTCCCTCGTAGAGGTATCGCCGAAGAGCGTTTAACGCAGTGTCAGTAAGCTATGCTAGGAATTCATCTACATTTCCAGGAACTGCGGTTACCGACGCTTGCAGAATTGCTATTTTTTTCTTTTTTCTGCTCTTAGCTCTCCGTCGTCGCACACTCTGCAATTTTACGGTCTGGAATCACGTTTCTTTTTTTTTCTGGCTTCAGTACTTGCTTTTTTCCGGAGCTCTTCTACACCTACTGCGACTTGATTTCGATCTTCTCGGAATCGTACCTCCTCCTTTTCGAGTTCGACCTATAGGCCAGAAGCGTGCGGCTATCCACGCCACGTCAGGGTTACAACAAACCCCCGGATGGTACCGTCACCGTTCACTCGGTACCATCGTCACCACCACGCGCACCAATCACCGCACCATCACCTCCAAGACTTGAATTCGCCGGCACGCACACACTCGCACCACACACCGGCACACTCACTGGGGGAAACAACACCCTCTTTGGAGGGGGGGGGGTGACTTCCGCGTAGACGTCAAACCTCACTCGTCGATTCCGAGACCACTATGTGACGCCACGTGGTGTCGGTGTTCCGATGGACCGATGCGCGCCCACAGATGTGACACTGCCGTGACACTGATGTGACACGAGTGACACTGCCGGTGACACACGATCGCGAGCACTGCGCACGCGTAGAGCTGTTTTCTCATCACTCGGACGGCAGGCAACGTCTCCTTGGCTAGGAGAATTCGCGCCTTCTCGGCGGCGAGTCTTCTTCACGGGTTTATCAGTTGCGAAGGTGAGTCACACTGTCTGTTCTTTCCTACATCGAGGCTTATCGATGATTAGTAGATCTGTTTTCGTGTCCCTTCCGCATCTCTAGGACTGCCTTGCTTTTTGTCAAACCCCGCAAGAGACTGCAAGTCTCCAAATCCAAAGCTGATACGATAGCTCGAAAGAAGCGGAGTGTTCTGCAATGTTTCCAGGCGCCTCACAAACGGGTCACCGCACTGGTATGCTCCTTCGTCGTTAGCAAAGGAATCTCGCGGGGATGTTTCCTATGAATCGTGTATTCTGCACTTCGCAACATGCATAAATAAACATATGACTAAATCATCCGAAAACTGAAAGCCGTGGTCACGGAAAATAACATCCAAGGTCGACCGCGGACGTCGAGCTTACCACGGTGTCAGACCGTTCCGATCGAAAAAGATGGCATGCCGCCGAAAACAACGCCACCTTGGAAACAGTCGAATTGGAGTAAGACGATTTTGTTGCCAAGGAAAAAGATATGACGATGACGCACGACTAACTGCCGGTTCGGCGTAGGTGGTTGTGGTCTAAGTAGCACTGGAATACCCAACGCTCAAGCCTCAGGGTTTCGGGTATAAGAGGAACAAAACCCGTCAACTTCTAAGCGTTCTGCATTTCTTGGCAATTTGCAGCAAGACTTGCCACCACCTTGCAAGGGAGGAAAGAAAGAAAAGATACGTATAGCTAGCTACACCTTAAACGAGGATCGGTAACCAAGCCAATAGAAGACGAGTCCGATACGTGTGGGAAGTTCCGAATGCCGACGCCCTGCAAAAGTCAACAGCTTTGTCTGACACCTGGGTTATACGGGGACGTCTCCCTGCCTTGACTCGTGCGAAGGACTGATCGAGATGCCATCGGCTGCAACACATGGTCGGGTCATCGTCGTCGACAGAGGAGGATTCCGATGCAACGAGTCGCTTCCCTCTCCCTGCGACACCGGATCCCCCCCTCTCCACGCCGCTTTCAGAGTGGCGGCAGCATCTCGATGCCAGATTGCGACCGCTGCTACGCCGGCGAGTAATCGTTTTCCGCTCCCGACAAAAAAAAAACTGTCCCGGCTCGACGACAAACGCCGAAGCGAACGACCTGTGACATCAACAGAAGGGGGAACGAATCCCTTCGCCCACCCCAGGCGGCGCTGGCTGCTGGGGCTGTCTACGACCGATAGGCGGCGCCGCGTCGTTTGTCACGCCATTGCGTCCGCTCGGCTTAGTCGATGGTTCGCCGAGACACGCCGGAAAACAACGAAGACGTGCTACTCCCCTCGTCAGAAAGGCTTAGCGCTGTTGGGTTTCTCTTTGATTTTTTTTTACGTCGTCCGAGCGTTCGCGCGCGCTATACTCGTCTTCGTTGTGGGCTGCCGTCGGCTGCGGCTATTGTTGGATTGAACGGGGGGAAAATATACGGCAATTTATTGAAAATAGCTTTGTTGTCTGCGCGCTCCGTCCCTCTTTGTACTACAACGGGATCGACGCTGCGAATGAAATGTTACTGCTGGAAACGTCGTGCTGGAAAGTTTCTCGCAAGCCTGCCCGATTTCGAGCGAGCTATCACACGAAGAAAGAGCAAGACTCAACGGAATTGCGTCGTAGTTGTGACACGTCTTCCTCAAGTTGGGAGCTGACGTCTTCGCTTAGACTTCTGGACAGCTTCTTTAGAGACTGTCATTCAAGCATTGCCGAGCTAGCGGCCGCGACAATGACGTTATTTATAAACATAAGGCGATAGAGCGGCCTGCGACGTGTTCAAAATTTAACTCCTGTCACCGGACAAAGCGTGGGGAAATCGATTAGGTTTCAAGTTAAGGAATTATTGGATGCTTGTAAAAGCAACACTGCAATGGATAGGTTGGCAAACTATCAGCGCTTTCCTGTCCTGACAAGGCGTTCCAAATTTATTACTGTTCAATAACAGATGTCAAGATATTGTAGTTGCCTTACATCGAGATGTAGACGTAGAAACAGCCGAAGAAAGACGTCTTCGCTCGTCAGTAAAAGAAGCGAGAAAGAAAGAAACAGAATGTCAAAGTACAAGGCAGAGGAAATACAACAACCGTACCTGTAGTTTTTGTTTTTTTGTCTCTTCCTCCTCAAAGACGCAGAAGCAAAAAACTAACCCACGAAGTTCATTAAACTTTCAAGCCAGAACTTTCTAGTTCTCGTGTCTTCGCAATTGCCCAAGTCGTCGCACGGAGCCTAGCAGTTCACTTAAGCCAAAGCTTTCGCGACTTCTTTGCTAAGATTACCACCGCCTCCAAGGAATCGTCCCTTGTAGGATTTTGGCCACAGTAGCGCGAGTTTACAACTTGCGGGAACAAGAAGAATAAAAAATAAAAGAAACACAGGATTGCTTTGCCGTAGACTGACAGCTTGGCAGAACCGGACCGCGTTCCTGCACAAATGTTCGTCTAGAAAAAAAAGTAACTGAGCCAACGGAGTGACAAGTGCGTCGCCAATCGATGCGCGTTCAAAACTATATAGCTTCGTTGCGCAATGTTGCGGACTCGGTGTGGATTCGATATTACGAACCATTCGATATTACCCAAACTCCGGCTAGGTTTGTGAACCTATTTCTCACTCAGTGCAAAATTCAACGCAAAGGCTTTTTGAAACTCTAACGACGTTGCCGTTACAAGAACGAACATATCCCATTAGATCAACTTTTCTCCGGGTCCGCTTGACTGAAAACTAGACCATGTTCATAATTTAAGAAACGACGAGGTGGCAAGCGATGTCCTTTTTTTTCCTTCGTGTTTCTAACCTTGGTGACGTAGACGGAGGTCGGTAGGTTTCGCAACCATGAATTCTTTAGTAGCAATCTGTTAAAGTGGAGTCCAAGTACGACGACAACGTAGCAGAAAACTTCTAGTTCGGTCACTTCTATAGAGGTCGTCGAATATTACAACTAGTTGTCGCGAAAGCGCAGTGCGTTCTGCGACAGACTGGGAACACTTCCAAGGAAATTACTTTCGCACTGTATCGAGCACTGCCTGCGTTGTCACCACCGTGACTGTCTGCGTCACCAACAACGCTGCGGAGCAAAGGAGACAGAGCCACCTAGTGAACGACTCGTCAAATTTCAGAGGATTCGTGTTTTACGCAGGCTTATTCCTCCCCGAGAAACGGAACAGACGAGTCCAGCGACGTTTCTGAAAGGAACTGACAGAGCCACCTGGCGAATGACTCGTCTATTTCCATATAGCGCGCAGTTTCAGAGAAAACAGACGGATCCGACAAGGTTGACTGAGGGAACAGACGGCCGTCTGCTGTAGTGGCTGACTCACCGAGTCTGGTTCTGTGACATAAGGGGCCTACACGGAACACGCCGAAAGAAAAAGAGTACTTAGGAAGCAGAAGTGGACTTTGGAGAGGCGGCGAATCCACTGAGGCCGACACAGGAGGGAGACTCCGAGGAAGACTGCGAGGGCAGCGCGAAAGGTGCGTGGAGGTTCGGAATAACGCTCAGATGCGACGCGAATAAACGCCCGGCGTCGTCTGCTCGTCCTCGCTGCGGTAGACGGCTATGACGACACGCAAACGACGAGGAGTCTGCGGGACGCCTCTTCTCCTCCCCCGACACTCGAGTCGGTAGTCGTGCTGCGCAGTTCCAGCATCGCCGTTCCCGACGAAAGTCGAAGAGGAGGTTGACGCAACAGCAGAAGCAGAAGTGCGCCTACTCTCTGAAGCTTTGCTTCGCCGAATAATCTCGTTTCTGGAATACCGGAGTTTGCTTTGTTTGCTTTGTTCAACTTTGCTCGCCTGTTTGGTTTGTTCGACCAACTGCACCTACACGTATGCTCCGGGGAATGATGTGTGACTGTGTGTAAACACGACGTGTTCTATGCCACTGCCAAGCACGTCCTCCTCGTTGCCGGCGATGACGCTGAGAGGCGCTGGCGTCGCTGGCGTTTACCTACACCAGAAGCGAGGTGGAGAGGGTCCACCGAGAGTACGTTGGAGGCATGCCAAACATTGGTCTGGGAGTAGTATTTGTGTACTCTCTGCTCTTCTTTTTTTTATTTCTTCTTCTTCTTCTTCTCCTAAAGTTCGCCGAATCAGTCGATGTGTTTTCCTAGCGACAGCCGTGTTGCGTCCGAGTTTGTGATCCTCGCGACGGTTGGACAATGATCTCGTTCGATGCTCGTAGAACCGGCATTTGCATCAGGCGTGTGCTTGGCGCCGGGCCTTCCTTTCTGCAGTGTGCGGGCCTGCGATAAGATAAACAAGGTCGCATTAAGCAACAGGTCAATAAAGATTGCATTAAACTGCCCGAATGCGTATAGAGGGCATACTGGGCGCAATACAGAAAGAACGTAGCCGTCGAGAGTCAAAATAAACAGAACCTATATTCATCTCGCTTAGCGAAGTTGGGAGTGGGTGCAGCAGGCCTGTGATATTCTAGAAGTATTGAGCTTCAGAAGCCGGCACGAATGCATTTCAGCTTTCACATTGTGTGCACTGTGTGTGCTGCGCAATCTATATTTTCGGACTCTCTGCGAACGGCAGGGAATTATGCCAGTCGGAGGGAATATCCCATTCGCGGTCTGACCGTGTTGTAGCTTTTTTTGGACATTATAAATGCATAGAGACAAGCATAGACGCAGTACTGTTGTTTACTCCGCAAACACATGTATGCTATTTCTCATGTGGCTAACATAAAAAGCTTCAACTAGCCTCCATCTCGATGCCGAAATCTCTCTAACTCGTAACATTAATATTAAATATTTTAAAGCCTTTAGGCGAGTGTAGCTGTATATTAGTCGTGACGCTTGTATACTGAGGTGCACTCAGTCAAACAAAAAAAGTGTGTAAGTGAAAGCTCAGTACAGTTTAATGAACTACAACCGGACAGAATCATTTCTCATTCGTTAATTTGACTTCACTCAACTTAAAGCGTATTGACTACGATTTTATCTCATACAAGCTTTATGCTACACTGCAAAAGCACATAATTTCTATATAACCACGTTCAGTAGCACTATGTGAACATGGTCGCTTCATTTAGAATGTCGTGTCACCATATCGGATTGTTGGTTATGAATGAAACGAATAATACGAGTGTTTTCTTTTTTTCTTTTTCAGTAACATACCTTCGACATTCGTCAAACCATTTTTAACGAAGTTGCTGCAAGCGCATTTCGTTAAAGATGTAAAAAAGTGTAACACATCGAACGCTTTCGCCTTTGCACGCACCTTCCCCTTAAAGGCCAACTGCAAGAAAATTCATCTTCTGCTTTGGCTCGTAATTGTCAAATTGTCTCGAAACAGCGCCTATAGTTCGACCCACGGTTCGACGCACTGGCGCCGCCAACGTAACCAGACGCGGCCAACCAGGCCAACGCGCTCCGACGCCCACGGCGTCTAAAGGCGGAACCGCATGGCGCGATTTCAGGAGCGATTGACGCGCGGATGGTGGGACGCGCGCGTTATTTTGACGCGTGCCCAGCAGGATCCATCACGAAATCGCGCCGCCGCGTGTTGCTGCTCGGAGTAGAAAAAAAACGCGTCGCGCGCGCGCGTCCACCAATCAGAGTTCAGGTAAGTCACGTGGCATTTGGTCACGTGGCATTTCGGTTCTTTTTTTGCCACAAGATGGCCCTACTCTCTGCGCATCTCTAGTGTTCCTGCATATGCTCCCGCAGGGAGCAGAGTTGCGCATACCTTTTCCGGCGCCGCTCGCACACCTATTGGCCGAGCGAGAAAAATGACGTCAAATGATCCGCGCCGCTGCGAAGCCAACTTTACGGGCGCATCGCCGACTCATGCGGAACTCGTCGTTTCCGTCAGAGTGCCATCGCCATTGCACTCAGCGGACCGTCGATCGTGCGTTGAGAGGAGCAGCTGCGGGTTTCAGGTTTGGTATTCGACGATGTGAAGTCAAGGACCTTGGTGAAGTGATACGAAACACATCGTACTGGCACTTGTATTGTGCCAGTACGATGCCAAAAATGTGTTGTCAGACTCCAGTCTGCACTGTGTGAATAAATACTCTGCAAGTTTGCCATCTTGATGTGATTAGTGCAATAAAAATAACCTGTTGTTACACTTAATAGCTTTTCGCCTTTACATTTTCTTTGAATACTGTCCCCAAGGTTCCAAGAACCAGCACACTTGGCGTGCTGCCAGCAGCCGTTCATGCATTCCCTTGTATGAAATAAATTTGATCTAGAAGCTCTTGCATCTTGAATATTTTTCTACTTGCAGATTTGCTGCTACTATATAGCTGATTAGTCTGCGGTATGAATGAATCCTAAAAGTAAGCTTTGCTTAAAATGTGCGCATGTGAACATTTTGAAATGCGCTTAAATCTGTGTCTGCACCGCATGTATCGAAAACGTGCAGCTGTTGTGAACGATGGTTAGTGATAAATGACGCTCTGTTAACGGTCACTGACATAACTGCAGGCACGATAGCTCTCTTGGCGACGGTCATTAATCGGCTGGTTTCGGCAGCCAAAATGCGCTAAGTGTCCACTTACGTGTGTGAAGTTTTAAACACTCTTTAAAACATGTCTTGCTTTCTGACAATGATAAGACAACTACATATGCATGCTGAAAATCATTGCACCGCCTTTTGTGGCAACGTACTGCGCATTTGCGAGCGAACTTTAGAGCTGTTCGAGCCACGGGAGTATTTTATTTTGGGGAATTGAAGGCAGTCCTACCCCCTATTTGTACGTTCATGTGTGTGTTGTATATGCGTGTTTACATAGGTACATACAAAGTTTCGGTTGGTTGGAAGCCCACCCCTTCCGAATGCACGAATGACTCATTCGAGCGTAACCTGTATTAAGAAGTGCCCTTTGCTAAGCGCCTGCGAACAATTGGCGCTTGTAGCTCGCGACCACTAGAGAAAAAGGCGGAACACCGCGCGGCATTTGGCTCCTGCGCGCGCGAGGAGGGGCTTCGCTGCAGAGCTGGATCTCGACGGCGGACCTATGCGCAACTCTGCTCCCTGCGGGAGCATATACAGGAACACTACGCATCTCGACGGAACCTCCTTGGCGGAATTTTTTTTTCTCGGCAGAACTGGCGCGCGCGTAGAGGAAAACATGTGCTACCGTGATTTCGTTCGCGCATCGTGTTGGTTCGCGCATCGTGTTCAGCTAAAACGAACAAAGCAACCTTCAACGAGGCCCTAATAACTAAAGTGGAGAAGCGTCGCGTCTCATCGCTAATACTGGCAAGACAATTTGCTAATAATACCAGTGTATGGTGCTCGCTCTCTTCTCAACCAGGCAGCCCGCACCCATATGTACCTCCTGACCCGCATTTTTTCTTGCTTCAGTATCAGCATCCCCCTTAATAGTAGCAGTCGCCTCTTCTGCTCGGTAGTAAGCGGCCGACCCTTCTTTTCATATGTGAAGTTGTAAACAAGCAGCGGCTTCTCAGCATGCGGAAGGTACACAGTCGCAGTTTCGCACACAATATTGCTGCTTGAATTTAAGCTTGATAAGTACAATTCGGAAAGAAATGTCGCTCTCTAATTACACTCAGATTATTTTATTGTAGTGTTCTGTAAGTTTAAGGGCATATTATATATGCGGTAACAGAGACAATACATGTCGTTGAGAGTTATGTTGTCTCGCAACCCGGAAAACGCGGCGCGAAAGCGCCGCTCCTTTTTTTCGTACGGGTGCTCGCGCGTCGGCGGCAACGCGGGCGTTTGCCGCCCGTCGCGTTTTTCGCTCGCGAAAAACGCGCCATGCGGTTCCAGCTTAACGACGCGCGCCGTTAACGTCGGACAACGCGCCTTTACGATTGCGGCGCCGCGCGGCACTGCGCATGCGCGAGGAGGGTGCACCGTGCGTACAAATGCGCGGGCATAGAGTTTCTCACTATAACACCTAGAGGGTAGGTAATCTGGCGCCACCGTCTATGGGAGTTTCTTATGGGGGCACCGTGCCGTCATGGGAATGACGGTATATGTGTCTGCGAGGCTCGTGTTGGCTGGTGTTGTAAGAGGCTTCGTCTAAAACGTGGATATGGCTACGCAAATAACGCGTTCTCAAAGTAAAATCTTCATAAAATGTTTCCATTCACGCATATTACATCTTTACTCACCCACGATGCATGACCAAGCGAAGAAAAGCAAGAACAGACGACCAACTGTTTTAAAGCGAGCGCGAACTTTGTCGTCTGTCCTCCAACTTTAGCGGCCCGCTGATACTTTTTACGTAACTTGTAGTCGTACACACAATAATAAGTTCTCATAGTTAAACAAAACATGTTTTCGCGTAATAATAAAGCTAAGACAGCTTTTCACGTGCTGTTCTAGTAGAAAATGAATCATTGTGGCAGACGGAACGGTACTTGCCAAGCGCGTCTTCAAGGTGTCCTGTCTCTACGAGAACGATGCCAATCCGAATCCACAATATACCGGCATTCCCATGCATACCACAGCGCAGCAGCGCCAGATTTCCCTCTAGGTAATGTAGTGAGAAACTCTATGTGCGCGGGATAGACGGTCGATGCAGCGCGCTCGACATGGAGGTTGAGGAGAGTCGAGCCGCTGCAAGTCGGCGCAAAAGTCTGGAAAATTAACGAAGCATAACCGTAACTTTACGCTACGTACATCCTGGCATAGCTGAGCCAAGCCACTTCCCATTTTTCTGGCATATCTACACTGTCTGTACATATCTTCTGGCATATCTACACTGTCTGAAACTATGGTACTATACGCGGCCCAAAATTTCGCTCTACAGTTACAAGCAGGATGAGAATCAAGATGTACGACCAGGTATACGGAACACTCGAATCATGCAATGCCAGAACAATGCAGTGATAACGCATTCTATACCGAGTACGTATACGTATACTATATGACGTAATCGTCGCTATAGGGTTTTCCGCTTCGCAAGGTATGCGAACGAGCCCTCGCGAAATGAGCTCCGGAACGGGGAGCTAGGTTGCGAACACTTCCACACCACGACGCATACCGGAACCTAACTTACGCGCACGTACATTATACACGAAGCAGCGCGAAAAGTATGTCACTGTGAACGGTGTTATAAATACAGAATGGTAGAAGGACGTTAGCGAGGAAACGGCGAACGGCATTTCTGTTTGTGAGTACACGTGTTGCGTTATCAATGCGCTAGCACTGTGGTTCCCGTGATAAGCGGATTCCTATCTTTCCCAGTGCGGGAATTCTTTACGTGAACAAGTAGCGCCTCTAGCAGGCGTCAGCTGAAAGCAGACGTCGGGTGGACGTTTCTCGTGAATATTAAATCACGGAGCTAAGAGACTGGTATGTATAGTAAAGTTAATGGATTTCTCGCACCTAGTAACACATCACGCGTGCAGTGGCAGTTTCTTTCTTTCTCTCTTTCTTTCTTTCTTTCTTTCTTTCTTTCTTTCTTTCTTTCTTTCTTCCTTTCTTTCTTTCTTTCTTTCTTTCTTTCTTTTTTGTTTGCTTGCTCTCCTTCCTTCTTTTTTTTCTTTCTTTCTTTCCTTGAGCAAAAGGCGCATGCGATTTGAGCTATGGGAGTTCACGGTGACTGCCACATATTGCGCAGTAAAAGAAACAACATAATTCGCGAGCACAAGTAGTGCACGAAGTGAAACGCAGAAGTGGATATGTATCCCTTGCCAAGCTATCGCTGACGGCACCTCCCCACTTGCGGTGAAGCAACGATTTTTTTTTTCTGCCCGCAAAACCAACTTCACCGTGAAGTCGTACGTTGGAAGTGCATCAGGAGCGACTCTTCACTCCACCACACGGGTCGTGCCAACAGCTAATGTTTGATTGACATCCACCTCTTATCACGTCCGCTGCAGAAGGAAGGCCTTCCCCCGGCGATCTCCACATTGCCCTTGCCTTGAGTCTGCCGACTCCCACCTCATGCCTACAAATGTTTATTGCGATAGCAATCGACACTCCAGGCGCATTTCTGCCGTCGCCGTCGGCGTGAGGTTCCGTATGAAGCCCAAGGGCGATAAAACCGTCGCCGCGGGCCGTGTGCTGGATGTGCGAGCGAAAGCGTGCTAGAACGAGCCGGCGATCGCGGCTCAAGCAGGCGCACGCAAGGAAGGAAAGCGGGAAGGAAGCCCGCCGTCTTCCGTCGCGCGCAAGGCTTCGAGGCGAGGTTCAGGAGATGGGGGGATGCGTTCTATCGCGGGCGGCCAGAGCGTACGCGCGCGCCCGCCCAGGCCACTGTAGCTTGAAACCTATCCGCGACGTGTAGAGAGTACGCCACGCTCTGCGTTTCCGCGGCGCACTGCATGACCTGCCAAACTTCATTTCTTACTGTATCCCATCTAGCATGCGAGCACCAAGCGTTCGTCCTCTAATTCACGCTGCCATCATATCATTCGTCTCCCACTGCTCGTTGCGCGGTCACTGTCTCCTCGTCAAGTTTCTATCTTTACCTCCAAGTGTTATCGCCAAATCGAAACAGCCGGAACCTTAAGTAATAACGGTGTTCTCTCCGTTTCACGCAAGTTGCTGGGTCGCATTTCATTCTGGAGCGATAATGAAGGCCGCGGTCACTCATCGCAAGGACATACAGACAAACAAAATAAAGCTAGACCAGGACTTGACACCGCCAGCTCCCCAGCTACGCTACAGCAAACTTACGCCCAAACAATGAAACGTTCCTTTCCTTCGAGCGCTTCCTAACCTTACGTGAGGCCTCCTTACAGCGAAGGACCGATGGAGGATGCAAGCGTACTCTGAAAGCTCCCTTCACCCATCCTCACGTAAGGAGGGGTCGCCGCATGCCTGGGTTCGAGATCATCTCTTAAAATCTTTACGCGAACACCATTATTCTATGAAAAAATGTTGTATCGTCGCACAACCTTTAAATTGTAGAGCTAATATAGAGAAGCATGGACGCTTTCTTCTAGTTTTGTTTACTAAAGTTAAGAAAAAGTAGCACATTACAGTGCAAACCTTGATGTGCTCCATCAACGCTGGCACGCCGGCGTCGTGCAACGCCTAGCAACACCTAGCAACGCTTTCATTCCGCACGCGTGACGGAAACGAACATGCCTGGCAAGACGTACCGTGCTCGCGCTTCTCCGCAGGTGGGCGACAGCGCGCATGCGCAAACAAACATCACGTGGTTAAGCAGTGAGGTGAAGCGCTCGTTCAGGCCCAGGAGCGGAGTGGGGATGCATGAAGGTAGCTTTGGAGCTACCTTATGCTGAGGAAGCACCAAGGAAGCCTTCACCGAGGGCCCCTCAGTAAGGAAGCTTTCAGAGTGACGTAAGGTAGCCTCACCGCAATGAAGGCTTCCTTACTGAGGTAAGAAAGATTTCATTGTTTGGCCCTTAGATTGTGATGATTTGTGATGTTTCGACAGCTGAGAGCTCGTCCTTGCACAGTCTCATTCATCAAGGTTACGTTTCCATGTATACCCCGTATTTCTCACGTACTCTCGATTTCGTGTACACTGTACGCCTGCGCTTAACACACCTTCGCGCGTCTTCGGTTAGATACTTCAAAAGTGGGTGAAGTACGCCTATGATGCTATGAAGAAATGTTTTTTATTTTTTTATTATTTACAAATACTGCTTTCTCATGTCATTGAGACATTGCAGGAATGGTGCAGAAGGCTTCACACAGAACTATATTATTATGAAACGTACTTGATTACAAATTTGAGTGCAAAAATTAACACGGAAAACAATAGAGTATCATTCGGTAAATACATGATTAGGTAATTCTCGCACGAAATGATCAACAGACATCATACGCAATGTGCCATCTAAATCGTTCCATAGTTTGAATGTGAAAGGAAAGAAAATGGTAACTGATGGTGACGTCAAACATCTGTCTTCCAGTACAGCACTCAGTGATCTAACCATTAGACCACGATGGCACGCATGCTTCTCTCACGCCAAAGTCGCTCTTTGAAACAACTGGCTCTTGCGTCACGTGACAATTTATCGCATTCTTCCCTCGTCACATGTAGCGCTTTGAGAGGCTGCGTTAGATTGCACTGCCTTCGGGATAAGCAGGCATTTTTTCTGTTAGCCACCTCCAAAGTGGTTGAACTTCCCCCACAATGAAAAAAAGCAAGTCTCCTCCTCTGGAGCCACGGCAATCACCGCAAAGGCTTTATCGAGACACCATAGCAGCCTCAGAGTGGCTCGAGTATGGCGCACGAGATTCCGCGCACTCCCGAAACGGGAAGGAAAAGGGGAGTTGCGCGCGAAGCGACATCTTTTCGGGAAGCAATCGATAATCCTGGGACGACTTCCGCCCAAGCGCTCCCCTGCTCTTCCTGCTTCCACACCACTCCTTCAACCCTTGCCGCTCGTTCCTTACTTTCTCCTTGCGGCGCCTGGCAACGCTTTTCCCAACCGACTGTTGCACGCAATGGTGGCGCAAATAGGGAAGACCGACTGAGGTGCAAAATCAGGGAAGGGATCGCGGGGAACAGGAATTCAAAACAAAGGCGAGATGATCGGTTGAGTAGCGGACGGGAAAAAGCGATTGATTTGCACACAGTGTCGTACACAGTAGTGATGTTACAGGGAGGATGATACAGGCTGAAAAATGGGAAGCAATGGTAGAGAGAATGTGGTTTCGGGAAGGAAGATGGGTTGGTGGAAATTGAATGAAAAATACCCGCCGCCTCACCGACTGACACGAGTGTGGTGATGATGCGAACTCGAATGATATAGCGTGAAGGGAAAATTGGCAGCAATGGAGGAGAATTTTTTTTTACACAGGGAAAGCTGGTACGAGGAAAGCGAACGGGAAAAACAATCACCCCGCATTGCTTTCGTTACTGTTTGGAGCAGTGGTGGCGTGAAAGGGAATAATGCAAGCTGAGGGAGACTGAATGCGGGAGTGGGAGTAGTGTTTCGAAGGAAAATGGGTTCGGTAGATTAGGGAGAGGAGAGAGAAACGAGCAGATGGAAGGAGAGACGCAGAGTTCTTTTTCTATATGGCTGCTTGAATCGACTACACGATGGGGAACTAGGGATGATTGGGAGAATATCCAACGGAGGGAGGGTTCCTGTGGTGTGTACGGAAAGCAGATCGGGCGGGTGCTTTATCGATGTTAATTAAGGGCTTCGAAACAGGCTCGGGATAGAAAAGGCGACCGCAATCTCTGCGTCAACAAAGAGTTAGAGGAGGTGAGGGAAAGGGCGCCACGGCGTGCTTGGGAAGTTTGGGCCTCCTCACGATCGCGAGGTCGCACGGGGTTAAGAGGAAGTCGGGAGAGACGGGTCGGAGGACGCATAGATAATTAACCGGGCAGCGGGCCACAAATACCCCCGAATCGATAGTTGGGGTGCCTAATAGCACGCGCGCAGTGCATACACAGTTCGTCCGTCGGCCATGAACTCGGGCTTAGCTCAGACAAGAGAACGGGAAAATAGGGAGGATAGAGGAAGAGGCGAAAGAGATAAAATTGGGCAGTACCCCGATTTCCTAAAGAAACAATTATAGGGAAAGAAAGATGCGGGGCTTTGCTCTGCCTTAATGAAACAGCAGCACTGGGGGAGGCGGTTCAAATAATGTGGCCTGCGGCATATATGTCGTGTTGCATTTGCATGCGCACGTGCAACTTTACGATCTTGACAAGAGCACTGTCAGCGTTCTTAAGCTACCCTCTCACTTGAAGCTAGCGTCTCACTCTGGAGCCAGCTTTCCCGCAGCGCAGTGCAAGACAGCGATAGCTGGCGTGACGAGGACAATGACGGCACGACGTCAGAAATCACCGACTTTCTTCTTTATTGGCTATGAAATGTGGGAAGTTTGGCAACTAAAAGAAAACTATTCGAAGACTTTAGTAAAGAAAAACGAGGGAAAAGAAAGAAATTACAAAACGCTACCAAAGAAACTCCACAGCAAAATAGCAATGCACTATCGGAGTACCGCAATGGAAGACTGATCAGAACAGATTAAAAAAGGGCTACAAGAGTACAACAAAAACACAAGCGTGAGCTGGTCTTTGGAAATGAGAGAAAATTGGAAATAAACATAATTTAGGGTTCACATAGAATTGATCAAGTCACTGCCGACGAGAAAGTCCAGCCTAGGTTCGAGATCTGATCTGTTTGTTAGCGCAAGACCGGGGGCTATGACTTTTTTGTACAGAGAAATGATGTTTATCGAAAGCGGCGAATACGTAAAGTGCCTAAGTATCTCTCTCTGCTGATCATGTTCTGAGCATTCAATTTTAACGTGCTCAAAAGAGAGTGAGAGAGAGAGAATGAAGAGGAAAGGCAGGGAGGTTAATGCTCAAAAGAAGCTTGGTGAAGAACCCATGGTGAAGCTACTTAACGTACCCCAGTACTCTAGCACCAACTGCAAGCAGCGACAATCGGATGTTGGGCTACATTGGCCACCATTGGTGCAGCACTGGTCAACATTGGTGCAACATTGGTGAACATTGGTGCAACATTGGTCAACATTGGCCCCGCCTACGATTACTTTTGAGGGGCATACCCTGCCACTGCTGTCGTCTTTGACTTCACACATGACGACACGGTGGTGACAGATTTAGACCGCAGACAGAAGTCGGAAGTGCAGGAAGCGACGTTGCTGACAGCAACGGCTGCAAAAATGTTGGTCATACAGGGACAGTAGCTGGAAACAATCACGAAAGAAAACATAGACCAGCCTCCACGATTATATGGGGAGTTGGTAAGGATTGAGGTAAGCAATTGGGGACGACGCAATGAGGTACGGGAAGAATAATGATGGGTGTAACATTACGGGATAAGAACAGAGAAGATTGGGTGAGGGAACAAACGCGAGTTAGTGACATCTCAGTTCAAATCAAGAAAACCAAATGGGCGTGGGCAGGCATGTAGTGAGGAGTGAAGATAACCGATGGGTCATTAGGGGTTGCGGAATGGATTCCAAGAGAAGGGAAGCGTAGCAGGGGGCGGCAGAAAGTGGGCAGATGAGATTAAGAAGTTTGCAGGGACAACATGGCCACAATTAGCAAAAAACCGGGGTTGTTGGAGAGGCCTTTGCCCTGCAGTGGGCGTAGCCAGGATGATGATAATGATGATGATGATGATGATGATGATGATGATGATGATGATGATGATGATGATGATGATGATGATGATGAATCCTTACCAACTATCTCAGCTTTCTGTCGGTCTAAACGATTATATTCATGCTTCCAAACATCGTCAGTCCAGGCGCAAAGGTCAAAGGGACAGAATCTGCTGGTTGCGTCCACCCTTCGCGTCCCTTGAGGGTCGAAAGGTCGAAAGAACGATGCATTTTCGGGATACCTCATCATAAGCAACCCGAACAAAAAGCACAAGAACGTAATCTCAATGCCAAATCTGGCCGTACAGAGACATATCCGGGGAGGAATCAACGTTTCTCCGCGGGAACAAAGACGAGAGGGTAAGAGATAGCGCTTAGCTCTACGTATTTACGAAAGGCATGGCAGTGGGACTCCATCTGTTTCAATAAGCAGTCGGAGGAAAGCGAAAGCGAAATGAACTAGCAAATGCGGTCCACAACTGAGGAGGAGAAACAAAAAAAAAAAAGAATTTCGGCTGGTCGAGAAATGAAGAAAAATGACGCGCAGGCTCTTCGCATCGGGACAAGGACATTAAGCGAGTAGAGCGAGGCCTGCTTCGTTAAAACAAAAACAAAAATCTAAACTTCGTCAGCTTGTAATTTCCCAAGCCAAAAGCGCCCCACACAACAATAGGTGACAAAAAGTGAACATATCGCAGCCTCCGCAGATGCACGTACGTATACCTACTATATGACTCCCGTAGAAATGAGTCTCGCACGCGTGAATTTACTTGCTGATATATTACGTTCTTCATCTCGAAAGGTAAGCACATTGAAACACTCACACACATCCCCACGTCTCACACGTGATTTAATTTCCTTTTCAGTTTTTTTTTCTCCACTTATTTTTTCTAAGTCAAGGTAGCAGGCCATTGCACGACCGAGGATATTTAATCGACGGCTAACAAACGCAAGGTGTAGAACCCAGTATGATTATTTAAGCGACCCATCTTTTCAGTCCCCAAATGAACAAACCCAGGAGGTTCTTTTATTTTCGTTTTTTACAGGGACAAAAAAAAAACCGAAGGCAGTAGAGGTAGACCACCCAAGGAAATGGAGCGCATTCCACTGCACACGTGATTATTAACTCAGATTAATGGAATCCGAATACTAAAGCCTGGCTCTTTTCTCGTATGCAAATTTGTTCCAGCAAATTTCAGGGTGCAGGCTCGCTATCACTGCCGCAGTGACTTAATAGCTATGGGATGCATAATTTTTAGCTGGCGCTAGAAAAATCGTCATCTTCTTTAGATTATTGCTTTAAACGAACGAGCCGACTTGTATCTAAATTAATGAGGCTTTATCGGAAGCCAATCAGCATAGCGCCATTGTATCCGTATCCAACAGCTACATTTTAGAGAGGCATGCGTTCACTGCTGTAAATGAGTTTTTGGAGGCCAGTGGCAGTCGACCAATGGTAGAATGCAGAACTCGCGCGTCTCGTCCGATGAGAATGGCCATTCTGTTCTGCGTTTAAATTTCAGCTTTCGAAGCAGTGATACTTTTTTTCTCTTCCTCTCTTCATTGTGACGTCTCCTGTTTTAAGTATCGATGGTGTTTATGACATCTTAAGCTGTATTTCCTCCCCTCTTGTGCCACTCGTACTCTGGCTATGTGCTCTGCTTATATTTTTTTTAAACGCGTAATTCCTTTACCTTTGCGATGTTCTGCTACTTGCGAAATATTGCCAAGTTTCTCGCGCGAGAAAGAGATGCCGGGGCGATCTCTTGGTGCCAACGTCTCTTTGTTTAGTCACTTCAATGAAAATAATCGTTACTGACTCTTTTTTTAAGGGGATAGCTTCTGCGGAAATCGAAAGCAGGGACGTGTGCTCATGAAGGGCAAAGTTGGTATCACCCCGAATGTGTTACGAAACTACAAGCCACCCACGTGAGATGCTAAGGGAAGATAATGGTCTTTATCGGCCCTGGTCCTGGGAACGAACCCGGGACCACCGCCTGACAGGCAGAGTCACTCCACTAACTAAGCAGGGCGAAAGGCAAAAATAATCGACACTGCCACACAAGAACTCACCTCGAGCTGTCACATTCTAGCCTTCTAACTAGCTTGCTCACTAGAACTACTGCCCTGGCGTGTTGGTAGGTGCTGGGTGCGATACCAAAGCGCGGAGTAACTTTTCTTTAACTACGTATACTTCTTTTTGAGGAAACCGTACGAATTCTTTTGGCAGCACGGCACTAGTTTCACGCATACGCTACGGGGGTTCATGGCATCTAACATCCCGTAGAAACAACGGAGCTTGGAGATACGCCGAAGCGGAGAACTTCTGATTAACTTTTAAAATGTGGGGTTCTCTTTAAAGTGCGCCTATATCGAACTAAAGTGCGCCTATATCGAAGTACACGAGCGTTCTGCTCTTTTCCCACCCCCATTCCACGCCCATTGGAATGCGGTCGAGAGTCGAACCCAGGACCTCGTGTTCAGCATTAGGACACAACAGGACCTTAAGTCGATGCTCCACGGTATTTGCTGCACCACAGCCTAAGCGGTGAAAACAGGGTGTCTGTGTCAAGCTCGGTTTCAAGGCGTTTCTCTGGGACGCTGCGCCACATCGACCATCATCAATCATCGCTACACATAAAAAAAGCAAATGCTTGTAAACAAACACGCGTAGCAATGACATAATTGGAGCGGAGGACTTCGCTAACACTCACCTCCTTTCGTTGTGCGCCGCTTCGAACCACAACTTACGCGAAGTAAACTTTTGAAAGCTTGGTCACGCCTGTCAATCTTGCCAGATGAGAAAATTCACACCGGTGCAATTTCTCAAAACCTCTTTTTTTTTATTTTCTCGGACGGAATACGATAGCAGCGCCTCCGCAACTTCGCGATTTCACGCTCTGCAGGTTGACTAACGCATGCTTTTATTTCTTAAAGCGCGCTATACTGTACAGGAGACCACGAACGACAGTTAGGAAAAACACTAGTACAAAAGGACAAAGCTATTTAGGAAAAAAAGAAATAACATGGAAACGCTAATATAACCGCTTTCACAAAGTAAGATAAGTGAACTAGCCCTATCTATTACTCCTTTGCCGAACAGAGTTCTGCTTGCGACTGTGCCAAACTTCCGCGCTCGTATTGTGGGACTGCCTATGGGTTGCCTCCGAGATCGCAACGGCATAGCAGGGGCCATTGCGATCTCGGAGGCAACCCATAGGCAGTCCCACAATACGAGCGCGGAAGTTTTGTCACAGTCGCAAGCAGAACTCTGTTCGGCAAAGGAGTAATAGATAGGGCTAGTTCACTTATCTTAGTTTGTGAAAGCGGTTATATTAGCGTTTCCATGTTATTTCTTTATTTCCTAAATAGCTTTGTCCTTTTGTACTAGTGTTTTTCCTAACTGTCGTTCGTGGTCTCCTGTACAGTATAGCGCGCTTTCAGAAATAAAAGAAATCTTCCATTTTAATCCCAAATGAATACAAGTTTGTAACCGTGACGAATGTCACAAACACCTGAATCTAGTCAGAACTATATGTTTTACTATTATAACTTCCTATAACTTAGCGACATCTCTAACCACAACCCCATGGATTGTTGAGAGGGGGGACGGTGATTCCAAATTCATTCAATGAGGAATAATGTCGCGGCTGTAACAAAAAAAAAAGAACGTTACTGTAGATGTTGTTGTTGTTTCACTTTCCTTAAATTTTGAATATTGTTCTTCACCCCATTCTATACGCTCTTTCATTTCACTTTTAACAAACCAAGGTTCAGCTGCACACATTGCCAAAGTTCGTTCGAGAGTGCCCCATCTTCCCACACCCCCACAATTTCCAATCACACTCTTCATATGCTGCGCCTCTGTCCGAAAGCAATTTCCTACTTCAATCGACGACGTGTTTGTTTTCCCTGGTCAACCCTTGGTGTGGAGGGGGGTAGCAGCTAGGTAAACGTGGGCGCATTTATTCCAGGGTTCGCTAGCTGACACGTCAGCTGAGCCGCAAGAGCAGTGAGCAATACAGAAGAAAGCATACAGAGAATGGCGGGACAAGCACTGTCTAACAGCTGAAACCTTTAATGCGTGAGCATTGAGAGTGCCAAAGCGGAAAGAACTTATGCGTATATATATACATAAAGCGAGAGAAATGCGTTAGTCTCGCTGTTATTGAGTGTTTTTGAGTGTTATTGAGTGTTATTGAGTTTTTTTTTACTGTGAACAACAATAACAAAAAAAGACATAACACGCAATGAAGCACGATAACGACCGTGAGGCATCAGCGTGGGACCACTTAAACTGAAAAATACAAGCTTGATAACAGTGATAAAAAATTCAACTTCCTCCTTTTTTTTCAGCACCACAGCTGGTTGGCTAACACAGGTGCTTTTCCGTTTCTTTTCAACCTTTAAAGCTTCAACAACTTCACACGTGCGCTGGTCCTTGTGCCTAGCGATTACGGTGGTGCTACAAAAAGCCTGGCACGCATGCCCACACTGACGATAACGACTGGACGTAGGCGGGAGGTCGGTGGGCACCTTCGAAGGTGTTGCAAGGTGCGTGCTATCACGGATACGTTCCAGCTCGCCCGGCTCACCGTCCTTGTTCCGTGCTCGAACTCACGTTTTCTGTCTGTGGGCCGAGACTAACGTTTCGATTTCGTGAGGTTAAGGAGTTGGCGAAGCAGAACGCCTTGTCACCACGGGCATCTTCGTGAGCACTTGCCGCGTACAAAACGGCGACGTGGACCAAGCACCGCAAGAAATAAGGGTTTTCTCTCTCTGTATTGTCTTAGAGTGCCGCAAACACTAAACAAGGATGTGGATTGGCTCGCCAATTAATTAGGATTTATCGAAGCGCAATGACCCAAAGAGAAAGAGAGAGATAAATGCGAAAATGTTGACTATGATTTGTCTGAGAAGCTACCCTACACCTTGAGGGAGTGAAGGAGAGAATAGACGAGAGTTCGATAGGTGGAAGGGTGATGAACGAGGCACATATTGTGTTAGGGTCGGGCACTCAAGCCCGCTACTTTCGCGAACTGAAGAAGCGCACGTGGACCTTTCCAAACTGGTGATCGGTCAGGTCAGGTTACCAGGACCACAGCTTCGGTAAAAGGTCGATTGTCCGGCTCGTTCAAGGAACACTTCTGCAACAACAGAAGTTGTTGGGCCCACCACCGGCAGCTACTCTTCAAAGACCTGCACAGGTTGCTTTTGGAGGAGTTTGCTAGAATGCGTTTTCCGTTGCTTAATAGAATGCAGGTTTCTTATTATCCGAACGTCACAGATAACAACGAGTGCAGTTCGGGGGCCCCGATTGGTATATCATTTTTTTCTTTGTAACTGATGATTGACAAAAAGATTTGAAGTCATCTTATTGAGAAGCTTCCATTTATAGAAATTCATTTTTGCGATGATTCCTTGAAATGAAACGCTTGTCTCTGCGATAGGCAGATAAGAAGCACCTAGCAAACGCTGTCAAAGTCAGCACATAATCTTCAGGAGCTCGCGCAGGAACTTGGTTGTGTGGCTACTCGTGTTCCATGTTTGTTTTTGTGTGTGTGCTTAGTTTCTAGCTTACAAATCCTCCGCTCTCGTTAGGAGTGGACACTCTGTTATCGCAAAAGGGTAATCTACTAATGAGTTTAATCTAAAGAGCCCCTGAACCATCTCTGGTAATCCGAGAGACAATCGCATGCTTCTGTCAGGGCTTTATTCTGTTTCAGCTTTCCACGTCGTGACGTCAACAGGGTCGTTCATGTGACGTCACCAGGAAAAGAATGCTGTCGATTGGTCCACGAACGAGGGACATCAGTGGCGAGCCGTCTGCTATGGAACTGCTTCGCCGTGCGGTCACACGGCAGCTCTATTTAGTCGCTTCGCCTGCCTCAGTTTACTGTCGTGCACAATTGAACTGGTTTCACCTCGTGCAGTGTGCTTCGAACGGCGCGTGCTGCGGCAACCGACGGCAAAGAAATTGAAGATTACCGTGCACCCAATGTTCCCTGTCTAGCACGTGATATCTGCCACCTTCTCATTTGACTGGAGCCAAGCGCCCAGCAACAAGTCTTATCGAACTCCTTCTCCAGCAGAAAGTACCTACATACAGTAGCATAAGAAAAGAAAGGAATTCGACGCCTCCATCTTGTTCGAACCGTTCACGCAACATCGGCGCGTGAGTACATTATTGAGGCCCGTCTCGAGCGAACGTGCTCCGTTCTTGCACGCCCCCGGTTCCCTCGATTGAGTTTCCTTCGTTTGTGTATTTATTATTATTATAATTTCTCTTTTGCTCGACGGTCTTTACCAGCAAACTCCAAGACTGATGGATATTGAACTTCGCCGCATGATTGACTCACGTTCCTTCCATCCAAACGCGCCCGGATTTTGCGAGGAACGCTGGGAAACGACAGCGCCTGGTTCCGCTAGTTCGAACCTCGTAAGCTCGAGCGCAGAGATGCGAGATGAAGCAATTCGGCAAAACAGAAGAGAGAGAGAGAAAGAAACAATAACAAAACAAAGAAAAAGAAGACGTGAAGGAACCGGCACAGTACAAGGAGCTGGTGAAGAAAAAGGAGCAACTGTAATGGCAGAGCAAATGCTTCTGATAAGCTGAGCACTGCCCCGCTCTGACAAACGAAAAAGCGTGCACTGTTGGGTAGACGGTATACGGGGGGCACCGAGATAAAGATAAGGAAATCTTGTCGGGTTACGATGGTACGTGAACAGCACGTGTGTAAGCCGACAAAATACGTACGCTACTCCACCCCGGCAAAATGGCGTAGTGAAATGAAAGCACAAGTTGCGTCAGCCAACTTGAGAACAGAAGGACTCTCCGGCAATGTTCTCCTCTGATCGCCCTGCCCGCGACAACGACTGAATGGAAATGCTTTCAAGGCAGCTTTGTTATCTCACTATAGGTTGAGATAGCAGTACTCCCCCTTTGATTCTCTGGAATGTGCAGTCTGCTTTCGTAACCGAATGGCCGACGTTTGCCCTATAGCGAAACGTCTCTCGTATCAGTGGCTTCCCAGTGTGTCGGCTCTATTAACTGCGGATGCAGAAAATGTCCTCGGACTGCCTCGAGCCCCATTTTAAAAGCTAGAGGTTGTTGTACTTTTAGTGTGCATGTCAAAAGTAAGGATCGAGTCGTGTTTTAGTGCACAGCGAGCGTATCCCTGACCGGGTACTGTTCACGAAGAGGCGAGCCTGAAATCTCAGAAACATCTAGCACGGGAGAAAAAAAAACTGGCTGTGGCTTAGCTAAGGTTAAGCCCAGGATGCGAAGCATACTAGCCTTTATTTTACCGCGACAGCGTTTAGGAGCTCGTGTCGCAGAAAAGCCGGTGTCGTCGGCTCAGGCGTGCGGCGCTTGCTCAGGCGCACATTTCGTTGTCGCGCCGAACGCTGCGTTGCTCGACGCTCACCGCGTCCGATGCGGGGCGCGTAGTCGCTGCGCCGTAGCAAAGCCACCTAGAAACAGTCTCTGTAGCACGCCGCAACCTTCGCTTCTCATTCCAACGAGCAGCTCTGTCTCCAGGAGGCATCTCACCTCGTAAGTGTCTAGCAGAGGCAAGCGCAGCTGCTTATATACCCCCGCGACGCCGCGAGCGACGGTGTCAGTTGGAGCCCCGTTTCTCCTCTGTCGTGACGTCACGGTGTCACGTGGTCAGCATTGAAAGCGACGCCGCGAGCGACGGCGCGAGTTGGAGCCCCGTTTCTCCTCTGTCGTGACGTCACGGTGCCACGTGGTATTGAAGGCGACACCGCCGCGCCTGAGGAGCTGGGTTGAGCTCTCGTAATATGCTTCGCATAAAAAACAACGGTAATTATACGCGAGTCTATCTACCTATACTCTGCTGCAGCTTAAGAGTCCAGCGCAAGCCGCGCCCACAAAACCGCCATCCACCTTCCGTCTGCACCTCCTCACTCACAAATACAGTTCTAGAGGGACGCCGATATTGGAAAAACTAGGCACTTTCTCCGGAAGGGCGAAGAATCGAGACCAATGCTAAGATTGAGCGTTGCGCTGAAGCTCTTCGGTCAACGTTTTAACAATACGCGAGGGCGAAATGTTTGCCTGTCGCAGCAGGCGAGGAAGCTGTTCCTGCGGCGCATCATATTGGCAACGTAACATATTGGCAACATAACATATTATGCCAACATATCCTCGCATATTGCCAATAGATAACATATTGCCAATACAACATATTGGCAATAAAACATACTGGCAGCACAGCGTCTTGACAGCTACCATGCAGGCGTGTCACAACGCTGGCACAGTGAGTGTCGCCAGCGATCGTTGCGAGTGTCCCACTTTCATGGCGCATGAGATGAGACTGAGGAGGTTTGAAAACCTCCTCAGACGAGACCAAAGCAGAACCGTGGGAGTTTGGCAGATTCAAGATTGGTACTCGTTCCACGCGCAGGTACCTTCACAGAACGAACGCTAGTCAGGGCGGGCACACAACGCTCGTGCTGTCAGCGGAAAGTCGAACGCCGCCCTTGTTCCGCATTAACGAATACTGAAACCGTTATAGCGCTGTCGTCGTGCTGTCCTGGTATCGAAGGCTCATGCGCGGCCCCGCGCGTGGAGGATCAGAGTGGGTGTGTTCCAATGCTGGCTGGCATCGGAGACAGTCTACGTAGACAGCTAAGGAGACAGCCGGAGACAGCTTCGAGGCCAAGTAACGGAATGCGTTTCAAGCCATCTGGAAGACGCTTCTGCGACGTGACGCCCCCTCGCGGCGATAAAAAAAAGTTTGGAAAAGCACGCATCATTTCTGTATTTTAAGTATTTACGCCTGCGAACCCTTGGAAAACACGGTGTGACTTACATCAAGAGCGTAGCAAAGTGTGTCTCCGTTTTCTTGTGCGCAGACGACTTTCCCGTCGGGTTTCCAAGGGCCCTGCTCAGTCGCCATCTTTTTTGGACAGGAAAGTAGCCTGCATCGTTTTTGACTTCGATGCTGTCTTCGCGAAGCTGTCTTCGTGAGAATTGGAAGGAGACTTAAGAAGGCCGCTGTCCGCTTACCCGTCTACTTTGCCGTCTACGGCGAGTATTGTAACACAGCCAGTGTCTTCGGAGACCCGCAGTTTGTTTAGCTGCCAAAAACTACATAGTCTCACTGGCGAATTGCCACGCTACGCGTAATATCAGTTCATCCGGATCTATGGCAGCGCTCTGGCTACTGCAGCTAGTGTGCGCGTTTCCCGCCCCGGATGTTAGCGTTCCCTGCTGAAGAGCTGCGTGCATGCCACACCATTGTGCATATACCATGTTGTGCTCACATGAATTGCCATGGCTCGTCATATTCCACCTTTCTTTAAGCTTAACGCAATTTTCTCACGAGGAGGCAAAGTGCTGTCCTTGCGTATAGTCAGAAAGTGCACGCACTTCACATTATTTACGTTTTCTTCTGGATTTGTACAGACAATACCGTTTCGGCCGCTTCACTCGACCATCCACGCGTGAAAACGGCGGAGTGCATGCGGATTAGGTATTTTGCCATTCGTCCTCCCGTTACTCCTTTTCAGACTGGAGACTAAACACCGACCCTCCGAAATTTTCACTCGATATACGCACACTCCTGCAGTTACTCAGATGGGTGGATGCTGTGAACGTCCCCTTTGAAACGGGGCGGTGGGTTGCGCCTCCAAGCTCTTGTTATAACTCTGCCTAATGTCCTATGCTCTTTTTTAAAACACACACACACACACACGCACACGCACACACACACACACACACACACACACACACACACACCTTGAAATCAGTGACGTCACACTGACGTGCCGACGCTAGTTTTGGCGTGAAATATAAAACAGAAACGGCTTATTAGTGCCCAGTTATTATTCAACTTCTTTTTTTTTTCGCCGATTGAATGAATCAAGAGTTTTAAAAATACCGTTTATAATCTCAGCTGATCTATAGCAGCGGTTTAGTGTCCTCTTATAATCCCGCCTTTAGGAGTCAAATTATCGGATGCCGTCTCCCTGAAGAGAGCCATTGACATGCCACGTGTACAAGTCGACGACCTGACACACCGCGCGCTCTCAACAACATCTATTCTATTTTCGGCTTAATCGTGCAACGACCACGCTTTCCAATTTCAAAGCCTACTCTCTCTCTCTTCTCTTTCTCTCTCTCTGGTTACTTTTTCTTTCGTCTTTTTCTCTTTTTTTCTTGTTTTGTTTTGTTTTGGCTTGTGCCACGTGTCGGCCCATATTACAGCAGAACCACTAGCCAGGCTAGAATTACCAGTACTACTTACTTACTAACCAGCCGCTCTTCCTCCCTAACGAGCTTTATTGTGGCGACGCGTGTGCTGTACTTGATCGGGCCCTTGTAACGACGCCATTATGCATGCAGCGTGGAACCAAATGCACTGAGGAGAAGCGAATGGGGTGGCGTGTTGGGAGCCTAGTTTGTGAGAGCGTAGCAGCTAGTCCCAAGGGTTTACCGCTTCCGCCGATGCACGAAGAGTAAAAATTGGGGACTCAGGTGGAAACAACGTTTCTCAGGAGAATATCCCATTCTTCCCATTAATTGAGAAATATGGAATGCTGAGCCACAGAAAGGGCCAGCTATGCCAAAGTCTTAGCTAAGAAAAAATAACAGAACGAAAAAAAACGAGACACTGCAAAATGTCTCTAATGAAGTAACAAAGTGCTAAAAAATTAAGTCCATGGATGAAAGAGAAAAAAAGAAAATAAAAAAGCTGTTATACGTGTACAACCAAAGTATAATGAAGAAGTGGGCACGAAATCATAACGAACATTTAAAAAGTGCACACAACCACGATGCTCGCGAAGAATTCACAGTCATTGTTCAAGAGACATTCCCGTAGAGCCTTGAGAACTAATCCATTTTAGTTTCGGCTCAACCAGGATGC